>NC_133527.1:191670837-191976278 GCF_048544455.1 Silene latifolia
CTTACGTGGTCGGAAGTCCAAGCACGTAGGCGCCAATTAGTAAGAACGAAGTCTAGAATGCAAAGGGAGAAGAGAAGGGCGGACACTCGCGTGAGAAATATGAGGAACGAAAGCTCCTATTTATACTAATCACGTGAAGGAATAGGGTTTCAGAGACTCTTTGGAAGTGAATCTCGGAAAGATATAAAAAAGATACGTAAATCATGCAAAGAAGGGCCTGGGAAGAGGCGCAGCGATCATCTGCGTCTCTTGGAAGAGGCGCAAAGACTTTTGCGTCTGTTCCCGTGGAGGTTTCCTCTTTGAAGAAAGATTTCGCGTTTGAGTTATGGTAGGACGGGAATAATTCGATTATCTTGTGAATATTACGGGATATTATTTGCCAAAAGATAAAATTTATGAAATATGGAATAGAAATATCCGGAACATTCGAACATTCGACTCGGGATTTAACAAACTATCGAGAAAATGGAGACGGTTTTTGACCCGGACTCGAATGTACTCTAATTACTGCCAAAACGACCGTATCAGGACGTAGATGACAACTAAGAGGTTGACATTAATATTTGAGCAAACACTTGACGATAGTCTTACGAACTGTCACAAATCGTTCCGCGAATCAAACATGCGGCCCAATCATCACCGGGTGGTTTGCGGGAGGTGCAGAAACGAGGTGTCTACAGAGCCCCCACTTTGACTGAGGCTTGGACAAGGCGAAAGTCAAAGTATAGCCATTAGGTCAATCGAAGATTACAACCTGACGACTATGGCGACGCGAGGCGGCTCAAGGGGTCTGAGCCAAGGACCTGTCGTCGGGAACATTTTAGAGTCTGTCGACTATCGGGGAGGGTCGTTTAAAGTCCATTAGACTACGTAAAGAAGCTCGCCAGCCATAAGGAGAGATCATACCTGAGACTCAGTCGAACTTCGCGGGGAAACAAGAAATATTGAAAGCAGCAGGACGTCGGTAGAAACTGCTGAGGAATCCGCTTGCGTCGGTCTCAAACGAACTCTGGCGAAACTTGAGGTTGAATCTGCTTGCGTCGGTCTCAAACAAACTCTTGCTGGGGAATATATTGACGACTAGGAACATCTTGATCGTCGTGAGAGGAATCTTGAGTGAGCAGTACTGCAAAATACTACTGCGCCGGAGACAGACGACTAGGAACATCTTGATCGTCGTGAAAGAAATCTTGAGTGAGCGATCTTTGCGAAATACTCTACACGGATAAAATGAGTTGAGCAATATCGCAAAAACTGCTGCGCGGGATAAAATGATCGGGACAATACGCAAAAATCTGTCGTATTTGGATAAAATGCGGACCGGAACGAAAGAAAATCGTCGAAACGGACCAAAAGAACATAATAGCATTGAAGAAGAGGCGCACCCAAAGATGGGCCCACTAATAACGAACTCATAACGGATTTTTGAAAATTCGTATGGAGGGAACACAAGGAAGAGGCGCAGCAAGAGCTGCGTCTCTTGGAAGAGGCGCAGCGCTTGCTGCGTCTTTTCCCCAATTTGGCTATTTCCGCGTAAAAACACGAAATCAGAAGGGTTATATTTCATTATTTCGAAACTCAATTCCTTCAATTTCTCTCTCAAATCTTCACCATTTCCGTCAAGGTTGGATTCAAAAGCTTGCATTAAACATGACTAATCGAGGTATGTGTCTTAATCTTGCATTAATCATCTACATTTGTCGAATATTTGCCTTATCTTGTCGCAGTGGGTGCCCAGACCTTGGGCGGAGTACGCTGGAGCGCCTCCTTTTGTCGCTGAGGTCCTTCGACCTAGGAGCCCGAGCCATTCTTTGTTGTGGACGTCGATGGGTCCTGTGTGGTATCTGGGCGAGCGTTTGGCTCGTCAGTGCTCTCGGGGCGCGTTGACGGTTCCCATTGACCCTCCGAGGACGATGTTCAGGGAGCCTACTGAGGCTGAGAGGGAGGCGGACTTAGCTGGTGCGAGTGGCGACGACCTTCTTCTGCCTGGCGAGGACTACTCGGCGTTCCTTTACGGGAGGTTGGCGTGCGGCCGTAGTGGTGAGTATCCTTTATTTCCTTGATTTGATTTCGGGAATTACGACGAAAGATCATCGATTGATGAGAGTTATTTGTCTTTGCAGGAGGTCGAGGCGGCGGGCATCGAGCCCCCAGTGTACCCCGAGACCCTTGAGTACACCGACGCGGCTGGGAGGACGACGATCTCCGAGTTGCGTGACTTTGACGTAGCCGTGATGAGATCTTTGGCCTAGACGATCGGCGAGAATCGATTCGGAGGGTGAGCCTCCAGCTTATATACCCTTCGTGTAAGAACACATTTGATTTAAACTTGTTCACTTTACTGAGAATTTCTTTTGAAATATAGGTCGCGCCATCTCGGTTCGTGGCACTATGGAGGGTGGCCAATCGGATACGAGCTACGGCCATCGAGGCACTCGTCGGCGGTCGAGATCGTCAGGTATGAACCTCATTTGATTTCTTTTGATTTTTTTATTTTTAGTCTTGTTTGAGTTGATTGACATGAGCCAATTTATTTTTGTCTACAGGCTGGTCGTGAGCTGGAGCGAGAGCTGACCCAGTCTCGGGAGGAGACGGCTCGCCTGTCGAGGGAGCTCGATTTTCGGGACGCCGAGATTGCTGCTCTTACGGCGAGGGTTGCTGAGTTGGAGGGTGCCCAGCAGTAGTCTGCGTAGTTCTGTAGACTTGATTTTGAACATTTTTGGACTTGTTTGGGGCGCAAGCCCCCAGTTTGCCTGGACTTTGGAACTTGATTCGGGGCGCAAGCCCCCAGTTTGCTTATACACTTGTATATATGATGGCATGAGTGCCTTTGCTGCTGGGTTGTGTTGCTTGTACCTGCAGGTTAGTTCTTGAACAGGTTTGGTAGACAACGGTTTACGCCGTTATGCTGCCGAAATTTACACCAAAACATACATTTTAATACACATATGGTCTTAATTAGCGCAAAAAAGACTCAAAGGGACAAAAAACGCAAAAATGCAAAAAAAGCAAAAATTTTGTCGGAAATGACCGGACGGTAGGGAGGGTTACCCCCTAAAAAAAGGAAAAAATAGAAACCTGTAAGTGTAGAAGTGAAAATGTTGAAATTTGTTAAAAAATGAAAATAAAAGAAAATTATTTCCTAAAAAAACGAAATTAAAATGAAATTTATTTCCTAAGAATAAATAAATAAATTAAAATAATAATAAAAGAAAAGTTAAATGCGATAAAAACGGCGAATGTGTCGACGTCGCCTCGAAATGCGTGCCCGCGAATTTAGGAAACATGAAACATGGTAAACTGCTCGTATTTACCAAAATAAAATCCCGTAGGAATAGGAAATTATTCGTTATAGAATTAGGAAAGATCCAAACGCGGAAATCACAGAAAATTAGTCTTTGGAAGAGGCGCAGCATGAGCTGCGTCGCTTTGAATAGGCGCAGCAGGAGTCGCGCCTGTTCCCAAGCGTGTCTCTTCTGGCGGATTTTTGGAAACAGCAATTAGTATAAATAGAAGCGTCGACGAAGCTTTAAATCATATAATTCTTCCGTCTCTTCTCCGTTAATCCTCATAAAAACTCCCAAAATAAATTTTCAAGAGAAAATTGTCATCATGAATACTTTGGAGATCCGTTTGAAGGAATGGACTAATGAATTCTCGAATATTGAGAAGCACGACATGGGTGCTCATAATCTTGGGTCTCTATTGAGTTTGAAACTCATTAAGGTGGTAAAACCGTTCTTGGATGCTTGTCTTGACTACTAGGACCCAAATTGTCATGTTTTCGCGTTCCCAGGAGGTGATATTTGTCCTTTTCCGGAGGAAATTGCTGCTATTGGTGGGTGGGATCCCGAGCATCTACCTGCCATTCCTTCCACTTCACAAGGGTATAAGACAAAATTCAGAGACCTGCTTGGATTGACTAGACTTGAGGTGGATCGCTTAGTTACCCCGAAGGGCGTGAGAATCTTTGGACTTTGTAGAGACCGATTCATCAACGGGTCGACCCCACTGTCTCTTATGTTGCTAGGAGGAGAGCATTTGGCTTCTGTTTGCTTCATGTGTATGTCTTCCACGGACATGTTGATGAAGATTTGCGAGGTGATCCCCGTCTTTTGGGTCTTATTGAGCAAATGGAGCTGCGCAGGAGCCCAGCTTGTTTATGCTTAGGGGAGATTATCTTGGGTTTGGATAATAGGAAATCCAACCGCGATCTTCCATTTTTGGGGAGTCCCGTTATCTTGCAGGTAAAAGACACCTTCTTTTTTTTTTTTTTTTTTTTTTTTTTTTTTTTTTTTTTTTTTTTTTTTTTTTTTTTTTTTTTTTTTTTTTTTTTTTTTTTTTTTTTTTTTTTTTTTTTTTTTTTGGTGTCTAATACCTGCTTTTGGTAGGTTTGGCTTATGGAACGACTCGATCGCTCGAGCCCCCAGTTCATGCACTTTCCTATCATTCCCGTATGATTGCGATGAGGACGCGGTTGTACATGGTGGACTTCACTCGGGTTTGCGACTATTGGAAGAACAAGCTGAAGAATGACGATGGCCCGTTGATTAGGTGGGTCGTACCGTGGTGGCACCTCAAGTCATCACCGGAGTGTCTTCTTTGGATCCTACTAGGTCCGTGCGCATTCCGGGGTTGGAGTTCATGGTGTGCATCTTTCCGGAAAGGTTGATGAGGCAGGTTGGTTTGAAACAGACTATCCCGAGGCTTGATACCGTTCCATGCAGATCGCCGTAGCGCTTACCACCGAGAGCCGAAGAGAGTGGGCTATCAAATGGGCCCAAAGGAACATGTGGTTCTTGAGCTTCTCCGCCAATGCTTTGTGGGTGTCGGATTCCTATCTGAGGTGGAGAAAGGCCGCAACTTCGGAAGAACGCGAAGATCGAGGAAACGCGAGCCTGTTGACTACAAGGTGCGCGAGGGAGAGAAAGAGAAGGAGAAGCATCTGACGGAAGGAGAAGAAGAAGCTGGATTTCAGGTCATTCATCCTTGAAGAAATCAAAGACTACTCTGTTGCGGAAATGGTGGTTGGCAAGAATGGAAGAGTCGGGCCTCGAGAAAGACCGTTGGTGATTAGGTCTGAAGTGGTGCAAGAGCGCCCGGCTCGAGGTCGTGACAAGAAATATGACAAGAATGACAAGGGCAAGGGGAAGATGGAGGAATAGCCCGAGTCCTTATTTATTATTTGGTTATTATTATTATTGTTGTAATAAAAGGGAGGGATTTTTAGAATCCTAGCCTATTCTATTTTTTTTTTTTTATGTATCGTACTATTATTATTAGAAAATGAATAAAATAGAAAAGGTTAAATGGTTAAGAAACCGCTGTGATTTTCTTTTATTATTCTTGTCGAATTTCAAATGTAATGCAAATGTCCTTCTATTTACATTTTAGGTATATTGGGTTGAATCCCGTGAAGGATTGCCTACGTATTCACTTAAAAAAGCGAAATCAAACCCTTGCGCGTAGTTCGAGTAAATGTAAAAGAATAATTGTTCGAAGCAAGAGCTTGTAGTGAACATAGAAAATAAGCATGAGCTTTTGCTTGTTCTCAAGGTGCGAACTCGGTTTATTTGATGATGTGAGGATAACAATCTTGTCAAAATGCAAGAGCATAGTGACACTTAGCTTATTTCAGCTTGGCCAGGGGCCGTTTATTTAGTGCCACAAGAGCGACACATGGGTTTACGCGAGGCGCGTTTTTGTCCTATTCTAGGCATAATATCGTTTCAGTTGGTCAAGGTTTGTGGGGTTTGAAAACTCATTCCCATCTAGGTCTGTGATTCTAACCGCACCCCCTGGGAGTATGGATTTGACTAGATATGGTCCGGCCCAATTAGGTTTGAATTTTCCCCTTGGGTCGACAGGTAGAAGAGCTCTAACCGATTTGAGTACTAAGTCTCCTTCTTTGATGTTTCTTGGCCTAACTCTTTTGTTGAAAGCTCGTTTGATACGGGCTTGATATGTTTGGACATTATGTAAGGCGCGTAGCCTACGTTCATCCAGGAGGATGAGTTCTTCATACCTATCCCTCTTCCAATCGGCTTCAGGGATTTGACTTTCTAGTAGAATACGCAAGGATGGTATTTCTAGCTCGACTGGTTGTACGGCTTCCATGCCGTAGGTCAAATAGAAAGGAGTAGCCCCAGTGGGCCTCCTAACTGATGTACGATATCCCCATAAAGCAAAGGGTATCTTGCTTGGCCAATCTCTGTAGTTGTCAGTCATTTTCTTGAGAATTGTGACAACGTTCTTGTTTGCCGCCTCTACCGTGCCGTTAGTCTGTGGTCTGTAGGGCGAAGAGTGGTGATGCTTAATCTTGTATTTGGCTAGCAATTGCTCGGTTTCAGCTTGAAAGTGTGACCCATTATCGCTGATGATCTCATGTGGGCAACCATATCGACAGATGATGCTGTTTTGTATGAATTTTGCCACATTTTTAGCCGTAAGAGCAGTGTAGGAAGCCGCTTCTACCCACTTGGTGAAATAGTTAATTGCTACTAGAATGAAACAGTGACCTCTGTTACCGGGGTTATCTTCCCGATTATGTCAATTCCCCATGCGGAGAATGGCCAAGGAGATGTCATCGTGTATAGCAACGAAGGAGGGACATGTTGCACATTCCCGAAGATTTGACAATTGTGGCAGTGTCTCACGTATTTGATGCAATCAGATTCCATGGTGGTCCAATAATACCCTAAGCGTGTGATTTTCTTTGCCATCATGGGCCCACTCATGTGAGGACCGCATTCTCCGTCGTGGACTTCTTCCATCACCTTTCGTGCCTGTGAATGATCAAGGCAACGTAAGACTACACCAAGAGGTGTTCTTTTGTATAATTCTCCTTGCATCAGAATGTATTGGGAAGCTAAAAGTCGTATGGCGCGTTGTCCCCTCTTGTCCATATCCGGTGGATAGGTACCATTAAGCTTGAAATTCAGGATCGCTTGGAACCAGGGTTCCTGTGCGATTTCTTCTTCATCGGTTATCTGGTGGACATAAGCCGGCTCTGATCGTCGTTCGATGCACAAAGGCATTCCTACCATGTGATCTGGCATATTTGCAAGTTTCGCAAGAGCGTCTGCAAATTGATTTTCCTCTCGAGGTAGGTGTAAGTAGGTTACGTGATCAAAGAATTGAGCCACTTGGTCTATCCTAGCTTGATAGGGTGCGAGGCTTTCGCTTCGGATTTTCCAGGATCCTGTAACTTGGTTGATGATCAGTGACGAATCCCCATGTACTCGGAGGTTTTTTGATGCCTAAGCTTATCGCCGCTTAAATCCGATGAGGCAAGCTTCATACTCTGCATAGCGTTGTTTGTCACCTCGAAGTCGAGTTTGACAGCAATCGGTGTATGCTCACCTTCAGGAGAAATGAGCAACACTCCTATTCCGAATCCTCTTAAATTTGATGCTCCATCAAAGTATAGATCCCAAGAGTCTACGTCTGTTTGAAGTATATCCTCGTCGGGAAATGACCAAGTGTCTATGGTTTGTGCGTCGTTGATAGGATTTTCCGCGAAGAATTTGGCGACGGCGCGACCTTTTATGACTTTTAGTGGCACATATTTGAGGTCGAATTCTGAGATTATCAGAGTCCACCTTGCCAGACGTCCGTTGAGGACGGGTTTCTCGAAGAGGTATTTGACTGGATCCATTTTGGAATATATCTTGACGGAGTAGCTAAGCATGTAGTGACGTAGCTTCTTCGTTGCCCACACAAGAGCGAGGCATGTCTTTTCGAGTTGCGAGTATTTGCACTCATATTCCAAGAACTTCTTGCTTAGATAGTAAATAGCTCTTTCTTCACTTCCTACGAGTTTGAGCCAAAGATAGCACCCATGGTCATTTTTTCGATTCTTGTGAGATATAAACCAAGAGGTTGATCTTGTTGCGGTGGCATGAGCACTGGTGGTTTAGCCAATATCTCCTTGATTCGGTCAAACGCCTTTTGACAATCATCATCCCACATGGTGTGGTCTGTTTTCTTGAGTTTCTTGAAGATAGGCTCGCAAATCATGGTAAGTTTCGATATGAATCGACTTATATATTGTACCTTTCCCAGGAATCCTCTGACTTCTTTTTCTGTTTGAGGTTGTGGCATTTCGATCGGAGCTTTGATTTTTGAGGGATCTATTTCTATACCGCGTTGGCTGACGACATATCCCAGGAGTTTTCCGGATGTTACCCCAAATGTGCATTTCTGAGGATTGAGTCTCATGTTGTACTTTCGTAGCCTTGCGAAGAACTTGCGAAGGTTTGCAATGTGTCCCTCTCTTTCCTTGGATTTGACGATCATGTCATCTACATATACCTCCACTTCTTTGTGCATCATGTCATGTAGGAGCGTAGTTGCGGTGCGTTGGTATGTAGCTCCGGCGTTGATCAATCCGAATGGCATTACTGTATAGCAATATGTTCCCCATTGGGTGACGAATGCGGTCTTGTGCATATCTTCCATGGCCATCTTGATTTGGTTATAACCTGCATATCCATCCATGAAGGATAGTAATGCGTGGTCTGCAGTATTGTCCACCAATATGTCAATGTGAGGTAGAGGGAAGTCATCTTTCGGACTCGCTTTGTTCAAGTCCCTGAAGTCTACACAAACACGGATTCTCCCATCCTTTTTGGGCACAGGTACTATGTTGGCTACCCAGTCAGAGTACTCGGAAACTTTGATGAACCCGGCTTTGAATTGCTTATCAACTTCTTCCTTAATCTTTAGAGCCCATTCTGTTCTCATTCGTCGAAGTTTCTGTTTCACAGGCTTGAAACCCGGCTTAATCGGAATCCTATGTTCGGCGATATCCATGTCGATCCCTGGCATGTCTTTGTAGGACCAAGCGAAAACGTCTTTGAATTCATTTAGGAGGTTTATGAAATCGGCCCTTTCGGTAGAGCTCAAGGTAGTCCCTATCCTAAGTTCTTTGGGTTCTAATTCGGTTCCCACGTTGATGGGTTCGGTATCTTCTATTACTGGTCCCCCTTCCCCTTCTTGTAATATTTCTTTGGCTACGTAAGGAGGTATTTCGGTCATGTCTGGGTCTTGGTCATCCTCAGTATCATCATAAACAGAATTGCACTCGAAAGAACACAGAGAGTAAGCAGAACCTGATTTATTCATATTAAGATTTGAGTAAAGTTGAAACAAATGAGCCAACTGATCCATGGTCAGTGGCGGCAAAGGGATAGTAATTGGGGCATTTCCCGAACTACCGTGACTACTCGAGGCTAAGCTAGGAGAAACGAAGGGAGTGGGGATGACAACAGGAGTAGACTCTCTAATGACTTCTCTAGACTCCGACTCTGACTCCGACTCCGACTCTGATTCGAACTCGTCGTCTTCTGGCTCTCCTTTGAACATCTATCCTTCTCCAGTAGTGAGCTTGAAGAGCCTTCCTTGGTTGTTGGTCCACTTGATAGATTTTCTCCATCCTTTCTCACGCTTTGTGTCGATTTCGTGATCAATGCGGTGGGGTTGAAGCGATCGTCCTGAAGTATCATAGTAATGATCTCATCCTGCGCGGCCCTAATGAATCGGTCCTCTCCAAACAATAGGCTAACAGCTTGTTCGTCGAAGCAAGGTGCTTGACGGGTTTTGACGGTAGGAACCGTTTCGGGAGGAATGAAGTAGCAATCGTGAAAGATCTCGATTCCGGCTAACTTCCTCTCAAGATAATGCCAAGGTTCGGGAAATCCATGAAAGAGTTCTGAACTTCCTTCTTGAACGAAGTACCCATTTAAGGTGGGGAGATATGGTCTCATTTGGACTCCCACGTGCTTGCGATTTTGGACTTGAGCGAGCATTTCGAGAACTTCTTCGGTTGTGGGCTTGTATCCTAGCCCAAGTGGTATCCTTGTCGAGTTACCTTTCTTGTATGGGGCGAAGGTATTCTTCCGAATTGGGTTCAAAGGCATTCCAGGGAAGTATCCCTGAGATTTGAGTATGTGATTGACCACCAAGTTAGAGTAGGGATTATAGTATAAGGGTGCTAACTCACTTTCTATTATATTCACACTATGGAAGCCCCCAAGTTCGTATATGGGATCCGCAAGGACTTGATTGTTTGATTGCTTTTCGATTATTGCCTTGATGGGTGACGAGGTGATCGTCACAACTTTGCCATTTAGTGGGATCTTGATCTTTTGATGAAGGGTGGATGTTACCGCTTTAGAAGCGTGAATCCAAGGCCTTCCCAGAAGTATGTTGAATGAAGCTTCGATGTCCACTATTTGGAAGTTAACTTTTCGTTCGATTGGTCCCGTGGCTATGGTTAGGCTAGCAAGTCCAACCACTTTTCGTCGTGTACCATCATATGCCCGTACACCTTGATTTGTGGGAGTCCAATCCGACTCCTTCATGCCTAGTTTGTATGCCGTTTTGAGGGGTATGACGTTGACTGCGGAGCCATCATCTACCAAAGTCATTGGCACGTTCTTCTTTAGACAAATGACAGTGATGTATAGAGCAAGGTTGTGACTAGCGCCAAAAGGTGGCAAGTCCTCATCTGAGAAAGTAATAGGATTACTTAGCCTCGGTGATTCTTGGAAGACCAAGTTGACTACATCTTCGGGAGTGGAGTTATGCGCTACATTCAATTTGGCCAAAGCTTGCAGTAAAGCTTGGCGATGCGGAAATGAACTTGCCACTAGTTGCGGTGAAAGATCAGCCTTGGTCTTTTGTAATTGCTTGAGCAAATGGTCAGTGGGGTCATCTTCGTTATCATTTGGTGTGATGACATTGGTTGGACCGTTTTGAGTAGTGCTTTGATATGGGCGACCCGAACGAGTTAGGTGGTCCACATCTTGGTCTTCACCATTTTGGACTATTTCCTTGACCAAGGAGTTTTCAATGAGGTATTCGTCTTCATCGTCATCGGCCCAAACCCCATTGATTGCAGCTAGTTCCTTCATTATCATGATATCACTTTCTAGTCGTATGATTTGATCGACTAGCTTATCGACCACGGCGACTACTTCTTGCATAGTGGCATTTTGAGAGAAGATCAATGGTACACGTTCCTTAGGTATTGTATTGGGATGGCTTAAGGCCGTTACCATGTTTTCTAATTCCCACACTTGTCTATCTACACTCCTTGCCCATGCGATGAAGTCGGAAATGGTAGGGGAGATGGTAGAGTAGAGCCTTTCTTTCTCAATTGCATGAATTTCATTTTCGGTGGGAGAAATTAGGTGTGAGCAATCTAAGGTAGATTCGTCACTTGTAATCACTAGAACTCCAAGAGGATTCTGAGTGTTGTTGGGCTTACCCCCTGGTGGAATTGGAAGTCGACCATCTTCGATCATATCTTGAAGCACGTGTTTCAACTTGTAGCATTTTTCGGTGTCGTGCCCCTTGCCCCTATGGTATTCACAGTAGGAGTTTTCATCCCAGAACTTGGACTTCTTTTCGGGTTCGGGAGTAGGTCCAATGGGTTGGAGTTTACCTTGCTTCATTAGCCTTTTTAGAGCGTTGGAGTACGTGTCCCCAAGGTTTGTGAACTTCCTTGGTGGGCTAGTTTTCTTGGATGGCTCGAGAAGGTTAACTTCGTCGGTCTTGCTAGTAGAGCCGTATGAACGACTTGTGGACCCTTGATATCCTCGACCTACCGTTTTGGACAAGAGTCCTTTACGGATGTCATCTTCAATTCGTGTCCCTAGTACGGTTAAGTCCTTGAAAGTCTTGATGTTTTGATATCTCAAGTGACTGGCATATATGGGTTTGAGATTATCCACGAACTTTTCCACAAGAGTAGCCTCATCCGGGCGTTCAACTAGCTGAGTACTAGTCTTCCTCCACCTACTTAGGAAGTCGGTGAATCCTTCTTTGTCATTTTGGGTAAGAACCTCTAGAGTACGCATATTGACTTGGATCTCGGCATTATCCGCGTATTGTTTTGAGAACTCGATTGCGGCGTCTTCCCAAGTAGCGACCTTTTTGTGATCTAAAGTGTAGAACCATTGCTTCGGGATGGTGTCGAGAGATGAAGGAAAGATCCTTAAGAACATCTCGGGTTTGATGCCTTTGATAGACATGTAGTCCTTGAAGGCGCGGATGTGGTTCAAAGGGTTCTCATGTCCTTTAAACTTAGGGATATCCGTCATGCTAAAGTTAGTGGGTAATTTGGAATTGACGGCTTCATACTTGCGATCGTTTTCCCTGTAAATGTCATCCCCCTTAAGGTACATCAATTGCTCCTCTAGGTATTGGAGTCTCTTTTCAGCTGCGGTTGCCCCTAGGGCAGGATTCTCATCCTTAGACTCGTCATCGAAAAATTGGAGTACTTCACCTTTAAGGGGAGGCAACCTTCCCTCTACATCAAAGATACGGCCTTCGATAAGTTCAAGGCGGTCATAGGTTTGTTCTTGAGTGATTTGCATTTGGGTTATCGCGGCTAGGATTCGATCATTACTTTCTTGAATTTGCTGAAGGTTTGTTTCATCACTTGACCCAGGCATCTTGGAAACTGGATAAGAGATCGGCGACGAATCAAAACACGATCGACCATTCTATCACACTTGCTAAAAGAGGAAAAGCTTTGACTCGTGAAGTGGGTGTGTGCCACTTGTGTTGAGTGAGTTTTGAAGAAAGACAAGGTCTTTGAAAGTGTGTGTCCTAGCCAACTGTAGTGTAGTTGTAGGAGTGGACTCGAAGTGAGGTTTGAAATGGGCTTGTGGCCCGAATTTTGACACGACAAACGGACAGAGTTTTGACCGGATTTTTGCGCTAATTGAAGGCCCTATTTTTTTTTTCGAAATTTTGCTTTGAAAATAAGAATTTTGATTTTTTGAAAATTCGTCATGGTTTTGTTTAGAAATGGTGATCACGTAAGGTTTACACATTTATACAAGCATTATAACGGGATGCTGAGTGCATTTAAAAGGGATTTGGTTTAAAAGGTGGGTTGCCATACCGAACCATCAAACCCGAAGTCTGTGGAGAGGCTCGTGCCAAACAAGAGTAAGGCCGAGTCCTAGTCCATTTCCTCAAGTAGTGAAGGCCCTTGATACAAACAAGAGTAAGTACCATGGTATGGATGACGTCAATCGCTATCCATCCTTAGGCCCAAATAAGAATTAGGACCGTTTAGACGGGACGATTGGTCGAATGGGTTGGGTTGGGCCTAGGAAGGCCGAATTAAACGGTCTAGGAAGACCGAGTTATGAAAACCAACAATTGTCTTGTACAAATTTATTCCCTAACCTTGTTCAAGTTTCACCCTTGCTACACGTAAGTGTATTATCCCCAGCGGAGTCGCCAAACTGTGGACAGCGGGCCGCCCACGGGGGCGCTTGGTGAGAAATGGGGAACAAGCGTTTGCATTTTGTATGGAGTCGCCACCAATTTTTATGGGAAATTGGAACCGTTCGAATACCTCGTGTCATGTCAAGACACAAAGTAGTGACATGAACACTAAGCAATCGTTACCCTTAGCATTCTATGTCTAGAATGACTCTCGTGGATGCCAATGAACACGGGTGCTCACGGAGATCTGGAGTAAGGGGTGAGGGTACGTATTAGGAAGCTCTTTTGATCGAACACCTAATCCCGCCCGCCTCGATAGCGGCCTCTACTAATGATTAGGGAAGTTATTCGTACTTGATATATCGTCGGCTATAATGCATGCAATGCAACATCCATTAGATTAATCCTAGCATGTGAAGAATTAACTAAGTCGGTGAAACACGTAGTTAGCATACAATTGGGTCGAAGTTGGATTTAATGCTCATTTACATGTGCAAGCATACAAATGATAAAAGAAATACAATAATTATAAATTACAAGAATGAAAATTACAATAATTACATCGGAAAAGGCGATTTATGTCGAAAATACCTTTAAAACGGACAATTTGACAAAAAGGAATAAAAGAATAAAAGACGAACATGGATTAGCGATATTACGGATAATAGTTAATTAATTACGTAAACTAATTAATTACGTCAAGGCAGAAAAGGAGTTCAGAGACAGAACTCATCTCGAACAGCGCAAGAGATCTGCGCCCTCGGAAGAGGCGCAGCGATTCTTTGCGTCTGTTCCAAGGGTGAGTTCTGGCTGTGAAGCCGGAACTGCAAATCGTTAATGTTAATTGGTAATTTACGGATTGATTGATACAATTACTCGGATGAAAGTGATTAATAGGTTATTTAACATGTGAATTAGTCATAAAAACAGTAAACATGAATGAGGCGGATGCAAACGGATTAATTACATGAAAGGGCGATGTTAATGAATGATTAATTAGTGACATCGGTGAATAGAACAGACTAAACATGATGAATTAATGACAAATTAACAATGAGTATGGACGCAAATATATCAAAGGATGAATTCCCGAAACTCAATATGGATGAAATTGAATCTCTAAAACCCGGATTTGAATATTAATGACGAAAACCCGCAAATATGGATTATTCGGGATTTAAGTCGGACTCATGAACTAAACATGTGAATTAATGAATGATGACTAAAATATACATGCGAATATTAAACTATCATGATGAAGAATTAAAGAAAATAAACGAAACAAATAACAAAACACACGGATTATAGAGGACGAAGAAGAAGAAAAGAAGCAGGAACTGCGGCAGCCTCACGAAGAGGCGCAGCAGGAACTGCGCTCCTTCGAAGAGGCGCGCAGCGATTCTTTGCGTCTTTTCTCGACTGTCAGTCTACTGAAAATCCGTAAAAAAGGGTTTGAAAGACGGTTTTAGAAATCGATTTTAACGGTGTTTTCGACATAAATCTTACATGAGGTGATACGATAAATAAATACAATAAACAAAAGAGGATTATACACCCTCAGACTTACATGTTGACGGAACGAGATGAACTAAGAATCGACTAGTGAATGCTCGACGCGAATGCAAAGAAAGAGTGCCCTCGTAAGAGGAAAACGATTGATTAAATTAAGTTGATTATTGGTGTAGTTGGTCAAATTGGTCGGTCATGCAACGGAAAGGCTGGTACCCGGAAAGATCCGAGCTTACGTGGTCGGAAGTCCAAGCACGTAGGCGCCAATTAGTAAGAACGAAGTCTAGAATGCAAAGGGAGAAGAGAAGGGCGGACACTCGCGTGAGAAATATGAGGAACGAAAGCTCCTATTTGTAATAATCACGTGAAGGAATAGGGTTTCGGAGACTCTTTGGAAGTGAATCTCGGAAAGATATAAAAAAGATACGTAAATCATGCAAAGAAGGGCCTGGGAAGAGGCGCAGCGATCATGCGTCTCTTGGAAGAGGCGCAAAGACTGCTCTTGCGTCTGTTCCCAGGAGGTTTCCTCCTGCTGAAGAAAGATTTCCGCCTTTGAGTTATGGTAGGACGGGAATAATTCGATTATCTTGTGAATATTACGGGATATTATTTGCCAAAAGATAAAATTTATGAAATATGGAATAGAAATATCCGGAACATTCCAGAACATTCTGACTCGGGATTTAACAAACTATCGAAAATGGAGACGGTTTTTGACCGGACTCGAATGTACTCTAATTACTGCCAAAACGACCGTATCAGGACGTAGATGACAACTAAGAGGTTGACATTAATATTTGAGCAAACACTTGATGATAGTCTTACGAACTGTCACAAATCGTTCCGCGAATCAAACATGCGGCCCAATCATCACCGGGTGGTTTGCGGGAGGTGCGGAAACGAGGTGTCTACACAATGGCGACGTTATGATCACCAGCCTGCGGTCGGGAAAGGGAAACCTTCTGGGATGAAGAGTCAATGGCGACGTTATGATCACCAGCCTGCGCGGGTTTCTCCTCCACTTGCTGCTCAACAAGAGCGGCGGCCGACAGCGGCTGATCTACAAAATTTAAAGTAAGCATCAGTATCAACATACATAGACATGCCGGAGAGCCTGTCACCGGCAGCGCCTAATGAACCGGCTAAGTCTGAGCCACAGAGATCAATACCGTGCTTGGCCTTCTTGGCCGAAGGGCGCATCTCCTCGTCAGCAGCAGAAGCAACGGCAGCGGTAAAGGCTGTCTGCTTTCTTTTACGGACAAGGGGAGACCTCTCCTCCTCATCGGAGTCATCCCCATTGGAGATGTAAACGATCTCCACCGTCTCCTTCTGAACAGGGGGGATGGAAGGCGGAGCCGATGTCGACGCCATCACCGCCGAAGGTTTTGTTTTTCGCGTATGGCGCGGCATGTTACTAACAACCTTCGCCTGGGCCTCCACCGCATTCAAGCTTTTCAGCCGCTGGTCCATAAGATCATTCGGCGACGTCCTACGGTCATGGGTCAGAGCCTTGGGATGCAAGTTAGCAACGGTTTTGTCTTTGTGCAGCCCCATTCTCCGGAAGATATCCTCAGACAAATCCGGTCCAAAGGAGTCTGCGAAAGAAATAAAAGCAAGAATTAAGTAGAAGAAATAAATCGAAGTTCGAAAAAACAGGAACATTAAGAGCGGTGATGGGCCTCATACCGACCCCACTCACCCTGTGCTAGGGCCGGTATGAGGCCGACATGGCAGAGCGGCTCATCCTGAAGAATGATCTGCGTTGGGGGAATCCATTTTTTCGGCACCCCACCCTTGTCCGCCTCAAAAAGCCTCATCGCGCCTTCTCATCCTCTTTAAGAAGGACCTTTCGGCATCCATCTTGAGCTTCTTCCCCGACCCATCCGTCATGCTCCGCCTTAGTCTCACACCGCAAATTCACTTGGTCTTGCCGAAAGGAGAGGGGCAGCGGATAGTCATCCAAGCACCTTAACATACACCCACCGATCTCTCCAGTCTTTGCAAGAAGTAAGTTTGTCAACAGAGACATAACCTTTCTCCGTGTGCACACTGTACCAACCGACGCGGCCAGAGATTGACGGCTGGAGATAATGAAGCCGGCGGAATAAATTCACCGTCGGGGCCTCCCCCTTGAAGAGACAAAGCCACACAAAGCCGACTATCGTCCTCATGGCCAACGGATGCAGTTGGGCCACAGCGACGTTCATAGCTTTAATGATGGCCATGACGTACTCATTCAGCGGAAACCGGAGCCCGTACTCCAAGTGTCGCATGTATACGCCGGTATGGCCCGGCGGAGGGCAACAGATGGCCTGACCCTCCTCAGAGATAACAATATTGTATCCCCTGCCAAAGAAGAAATGGCCCTCGAAAAATTTCTCACCAGAACAACTGGCCAACTTATGGGTCCCAGCTCGGTCAACGCGTACCTTGCAGACGTCACCGTGATCCATAACGTACTGCCTCCCCTCTTTGGGACGAGCCTTTTCAGCATCATCACCAAAATCGTCTGCGTCATCATTGACATCAGAGTCATCCTCCCATTCCTCCAAAATTCGAGGATCGACTTCAGGAGAAGGAGACCTAGGGCCCCTGTGCCTTATCGGAGGGCGTCCAACTTCTCCTCCTCATCAAGACGCGACGGGAACCCCGGCGCCGGTTTACTAGGCCCGGCATCAGCAGAAGACATGTTTACAATAAAAACTTACAAAGTTAAGAAGTTGGAAAGTTTGTTTGTTTACCTTGAAGAAAAACACTCGCCGGAGTAACAACTATGATAAATAGAAGACAAAGAAGCCTTTGAAAGTTTAGAGAGAAGAAAATTTTGGAGAATGAAATTGGTGGCCAATTTCACGGAATAACTGCCCTATTTATAGGGAAAAGCCCATAAAGAATGACCAATCAGCAAACAGCCCATGAAGCGTCAACCAATCAGCGTGCAGACACGTGTCGGACATGCAACCACGGGATGTCAATCGTTGCAACAGTCGAACGTCAATCAATGCAACAGTGACCAAGCGTCTTCAACACGCCCATTCGTATCTCTCCGCCTATCCACCTTCCTCAACAAATTCCCAAGCATCTGTTCTCCGCCGGCCACATGATCAACCAAGCTAAGTAGCGCCGGCCGGGGGCAATCAAAAACAACCGGCACTCTCAACCCTGGTCTCGGCCAGCGTCACTTTCTTTTCCACATCGGATGCCCTTTACGCATCCATGCGGAGGGGGGATATGGTACGGCCTAAGAAAAGACCAGGCCGAGGAAAAAGAAGCCGCCGCAGAAGAAGCCGATGCAGAAATTTTTTTACAAATTACTTGCGCAGAAAATACGCTCAAACGTACATCGGAGCCCATACCACGGCATAGACTACGCTGGGGGCAAATTGATGGGGCATATTCTGCACCGCTGACCAAGTCAACATATTGAGCAAGGTCAAAGATATCCACAGCAAGTCAACGGCTTAGACAGCCTAGCCGATGCAGCCCATCGGCCTGTCAGCCTGGGTCTCGGCATGGCAACTTGCCAGCCGGGACACATACCCGCTGTAACACTACGGATTTCCTTTGGAGCCTACTCGACCGAGTAGAGCCTACTCGGCCGAGTAGTGCTCTTTGTGTGAGTTATTTCGTTTCTGCCGAGGAACACTCGGCCGAGTATAGTGAATACTCGACCGAGTGTAGGCCACTCGGCCGAGTGTCGTCACACTCGACCGAGTGTCCGGTTTGGCGAGGTTATATTTCGACGGTTTGATTAAGGAATGATTAGGGTATTTTATAATTCCGCGTCGGTTTCTAATTTCACTTTTCACAGCGTTAACATTCTACGTGCCCTAATCCTAACCAAATCATTCCCTAATCATCCCTTTGAGCATTTCGTAGCATCCTTGTGTCGATAATTCGCGGTGATTCTTCCGTATAAACTCTTGTTGCTTTGTTGGTAAGTCCTACCTTTGTAATTACTGTATCTTTTGGGTTACTGTACATTTATATGGGAAGGGAATGTCGGGAACTGTACAAAGTGTAATTGTATTGTGTGATCATTGTATAGGAGAAGACTTCGTAGAGGAGCCTTTTTGATTGTCCGTGCTTGCATACTGCTGTGATTGCTAAGGTAGGGTTTCCCTACTCAGTTGTTGTGCTTTACATGACATGTTGTTGTATTTATCGTTGTCTATTGATCATCGTTATATGGAGATTTTTGTGACAGTGTTGGTGTGAGGGGATTGAGATGACGGTAATGTCATGTGTTTGGGATTGTGGTGGAGTCACTTGCGGGAGTGGCTTCACACCCTAGTTCGCCCTCCGTGGAACCCGCCACGGGAGGGGATGTGCACATTAAGGGACAGGGATTATTGTCGCTCGTTGAGGAGCTGGACTAGGTGGGATCGGCTGCGGTCACCCACTGGCGGCGAGGATTACCTGTTGCGATGGGTAATCTGGCAGGGCTACACACTTTAGTGTGTAGTCAGTTACTGTGTGAGACAGGGTGATTGGGAGTTGACGATGATCGGACGTGTATTGCATTTGTTTGTCTTGTTGTTGCATAATACTGACCCCGTTGTTGTTTGTGTAATCTGCGGTGATCCATTCGGGGATGGTGAGCAGGCTTGACAGATTTTGCTAGTGAGAGCTTGGGGATTTCATTGGGAGAATTGCCACCACGAGTCATAGCATCACTGTCTGAGTCTTAGCGAGTTTCCTTTTATTATTAAGACTTTGAAGATGTATTTCCTGAGGAGATACCGAGTTTGCCTCCCAAGAGGGATGTCGATTTCAGCGTGGAGCTTAAGCCGGGAACAGGTCCTATATCTAAAGCACCTTATCGTATGGCACCTAAGGAGTTGGCTGAGTTGAAGAAGCAGTTACATGAGTTGTTAGACAAGGGTTACATCAGGCCTAGCGTGTCACCGTGGGGAGCTCCAGTTCTTTTCGTAAAGAAGAAAGATGGGAGTATGAGATTGTGCATTGACTACAGAGAGCTCAATCGGGTTACAGTGAAGAACAAGTATCCGTTGCCGAGAATTGATGATTTGTTCGATCAGCTTAGTGGAGCTGGTGTGTTCTCTAAGATTGATGCGAGGTCGGGGTATCATCACCGAGGATAGCAGGACGAAGATATTCCTAAAACAGCATTCCGATCTCGCTATGGTCACTACGAGTATGTAGTGATGCCTTTTGGGTTGACCAATGCGCCAGCAGCTTTTATGGATTTGATGAACCGGATCTTCACACCGTTTTTGGATAAGTTTGTGGTCGTTTTCATCGACGATATCCTAGTATATTCCAAGTCTAAAGAAGAGCACGAAGAGCACTTGAGGATAGTTTTGCAAACTTTGAGGGAAAATCAGCTCTATGCCAAGTTATCCAAGTGTGAGTTCTGGTTAGAGGAAGTGGCTTTTCTAGGCCATGTAATATCCAAGAAAGGGGTATCTGTGGATCCTAGTAAGATTGAGGCCGTTACCAAGTGGGAATCGCCGAAGAATGTTGCTGAGATTCGGAGTTTCTTAGGCCTTGCCGGCTACTACAGGAGATTTGTGAAAGATTTCTCTACTATAGCACGGCCTATGACATCCTTGATGAGGAAAGAAGTCAGATTTGTTTGGGATGAGAGTTGTGAAAAGGCGTTTCAGACCCTAAAAGAACGCTTGACCACAGCTCCTATCCTAGCCTTGCCAGAGGGTTGTGAGAACTTTGAGGTGTATACCGACGCTTCAAAGAACGGTCTTGGTTGTGTCTTGATGCAGGGAGGGAGAGTAATAGCTTATGCTTCGAGGCAGTTGAAGCAATATGAGGAAAACTACCCTACTCATGATTTGGAGCTGGGTGCAGTTGTGTTCGCACTTAAGATTTGGAGACACTACCTTTACGGCGCAACTTTTAAGGTGTTCTCTGATCATAAGAGTCTAAAGTATATCTACACTCAGAAGGAGCTTAACATGCGACAGAGGCGGTGGATGGAGCTGATTGGAGATTATGATATGGAGATCATCTATCACGAGGGTAAAGCTAATGTTGTCGCAGATGCCTTGAGTAAGAAGAGCGTTCATTCGCTATGCACAGCTATGTCCTTGCTGAAGTTGAGAGAGGAGATGTCTAAATTGGGAATCTTTATGATTCGAGAGGGGAATACCATCGGGGATTTGACGATCGAGCCAGAGTTGTATGAAAACATCAAAGGGAAGCAAGAGCTTGATCCTAAAATCCAGGAGTGGAAGTCAGCGGTAGAGAGCGGAGCAGCATCTAGGTTCTCTATACATCCAGATGGGAGTGTTCGTTTTGATGGGAGATGGTGTGTTCCTGACGATGCGAGTTAAGGAGAATGATCTTGTCTCGAGGCTCATTGCACTCCTTATTCGGTTCACCCGGGTGGTGACAAGCTTTGAGAGACCTTAAGAAGACTTTTTGGTGGCCGAACATGAAGAGGGAGGTAGCTGAGTTTGTGGCTAGATGTTTGACTTGCCAAAGGGTCAAAGGTGAACAAAGGAGACCTCAAGGTAAGATTCAGTCCCTGAAAGTGCCCGAGTGGAAATGGGAGTCGATCTCTATGGACTTCATTGTGGGGTTACCTAGGTCACAACAAGGTAACAACATGATTTGGGTGATTGTTGATCGGCTAACCAAGTCAGCCCATTTTGTTCCAATGAAAGATACTTGGTCTAAGATGCGGTGGCTTTGGGCTACAGAAAACATGTGGTTCGGTTACATGGAATTCCGAAAGATATTGTTTCCGATCGTGATGCGAGGTTCATATCAAAGTTTTGGCAAGAACTGCAAGAGTTGATGGGCACAACGCTGAAGATGAGTACTGACTTTTCATCCGCAACCGATGGTCAAACAGAACGGACCATCAAGACCTTAGAAGACATGCTAAGGGCATGTGTTATGGACTTTGGAGGCGATTGGGAAGACAGACTTGATTTGATCGAGTTTTCATACAATAATAGTTATCATACAAGCATTGGGATGGCACCTTTTGAAGCTTTGTATGGCCGGAAATGCCGAAGTCCAGTTTGTTGGGATGATAGTTCCGAGACAGTGGTTCTAGGACCACAGTTGGTTCAGGATATGGTTGAGCAAATCCAGTTGATTCGCCAAAAGATGAGAGCAGCTCAAGATCGTCAAAAGAGCTACGCCGACTTACACCGCAGGGACATTGAGTTCGCGGTAGGTGACAAGGTGCTTTTGAAAGTGTCACCTATGCGAGGTGTTATGAGGTTTGGGAAAAAGGGGAAGCTAAGCCAAAAGTTTATAGGTCCTTATGAAATTCTGGACCGTGTTGGCGAGGTAGCCTACAGGTTAGCTTTACCACCAGCTTTGGATAAAGTTCACAATGTTTTTCATGTGTCTCAACTCCGGAAATATGTGAGTGATCCGTCGCACATTCTCGAGATGGAGAACATCGAACTTGATGAATCCTTGTCATATGCCGAAATTCCAAAAGAGATTCTTGATCGCAAGGTTCGTAAAACCCGGACGGGTGAGACGGTCTTACTCAAAGTTCTGTGGTCTAACCATAATGTGGAGGAAGCCACATGGGAAGCTGAGGAAGCTATGCGAGACCGTTTCCCTAACCTTTTTGATCAGGTACGTTTGGTTACGGGGACGTAACCGTTGTCTTTTAAGGGGGTAGGAGATGGTCGCGATAGTGTTTTGTGCCTTCCTTACTTTGGTTGTTTCGTGTCGGGAGATGTGTTTGGGGTAATTTGTAGTGATGCTTGTGTAGTTCCTTGGAATCGCCTCATGTGTTAGAGTCTTGTGTCGTGGTGTTGTGTTTGTGTATAATTGAGTGTGAACTTCGGGACGAAGTTCTTTTTAGGGGGAAAGATTGTAACACTACGGATTTCCTTTGGAGCCTACTCGACCGAGTAGAGCCTACTCGGCCGAGTAGTGCTCTTTGTGTGAGTTATTTCGTTTCTGCCGAGGAACACTCGGCCGAGTATAGTGAATACTCGACCGAGTGTAGGCCACTCGGCCGAGTGTCGTCACACTCGACCGAGTGTCCGGTTTGGCGAGGTTATATTTCGACGGTTTGATTAAGGAATGATTAGGGTATTTTATAATTCCGCGTCGGTTTCTAATTTCACTTTTCACAGCGTTAACATTCTACGTGCCCTAATCCTAACCAAATCATTCCCTAATCATCCCTTTGAGCATTTCGTAGCATCCTTGTGTCGATAATTCGCGGTGATTCTTCCGTATAAACTCTTGTTGCTTTGTTGGTAAGTCCTACCTTTGTAATTACTGTATCTTTTGGGTTACTGTACATTTATATGGGAAGGGAATGTCGGGAACTGTACAAAGTGTAATTGTATTGTGTGATCATTGTATAGGAGAAGACTTCGTAGAGGAGCCTTTTTGATTGTCCGTGCTTGCATACTCTTTGTGATTGCTAAGGTAGGGTTTCCCTACTCAGTTGTTGTGCTTTACATGACATGTTGTTGTATTTATCGTTGTCTATTGATCATCGTTATATGGAGATTGTTGTGACAGTGTTGGTGTGAGGGGATTGAGATGACGGTAATGTCATGTGTTTGGGATTGTGGTGGAGTCACTTGCGGGAGTGGCTTCACACCCTAGTTCGCCCTCCGTGGAACCCGCCACGGGAGGGGATGTGCACATTAAGGGACAGGGATTATTGTCGCTCGTTGAGGAGCTGGACTAGGTGGGATCGGCTGCGGTCACCCACTGGCGGCGAGGATTACCTGTTGCGATGGGTAATGCAGCGGGGCTACACACTTTAGTGTGTAGTCAGTTACTGTGTGAGACAGGGTGATTGGGAGTTGACGATGATCGGACGTGTATTGCATTTGTTTGTCTTGTTGTTGCATAATACTGACCCCGTTGTTGTTTGTGTAATCTGCGGTGATCCATTCGGGGATGGTGAGCAGGCTTTGAGGTTTTGCTAGTGAGAGCTTGGGGATTTCATTGGGAGAATTGCCACCACGAGTCATAGCATCACTGTCTGAGTCTTAGCGAGTTTCCTTTTATTATTAAGACTTTGAAGTTGTATTCTTTAGACAATATTTGGATTTGGATATTGTAAACTTTGCCTTCTACATTACTTTAATAAATGTGCTCAGTTCAGACGCTTTTGATATGTACTAACCTCGGGCAACCGAGATGGTAACAGTCTTTCATACTTGGGTGGTCCTGGTAAGGTACCTTGGTATGAGGGGGTGTTACACCCGCGTACTCACATCCAAGACCCCTCGGCGGTGAGTCAACAGGGCCCGCCGGCCTGCCATAGGTCCCTCGGCCGAGGGGTAGATCAGTCTTTCCACCTGCTAGCCACTTGGCCACTACGTGACAAAAGGTGAAAGTCTATAAATACTCCTCAACCTTCATTGAGGAAAGTATCCACAACTTAACCTAAGAAACACTATTCATCTGGTATTATCTTCCTTATCTCTCTACAATATACGTTTAGCCAAGGAATAACTTATCCCCTAAGTTACTGACTTGAGCGTCGGAGTGAGTACGCTTGGCACAAAGCCAAGCCCTCAGTTCGTTCATTGTTGCAGGAGAGGCCGAGAGGAACGATAAAGACAAGAAGGATTCAACCAAGGACATCATTCTACAAGCAACGGGTGGTAACGAATATCTGCTCTGGAATTACACCCGGAACAATAATCTTCTTTTCTACACTCCCCCTCAAGATGAGAGTGTAAGCCTGTGGAAACTCCCATCTTGGACAACAACCGATGATGTTGAGCTATAGGACAGGACTTAGTGAGAACATCAGCAACTTGGTCTTTTGTATTGACATAAGAGGTAGTAAGAAGACCTTGCTGAATCTTTTCCCTGATGAAGTGACAATCTACCTCAATATGTTTGGTGCGTTCATGGTACACGGGATTGGCAGCAATAGCCAGGGCAGCCTGATTGTCACATTTGAGGTGAGCTGGTCCCAGGTGTTGTAAGCCAAGTTCCTGAAGTAACTGGAAGAGCCAGGTGACCTCACAGGTGGTCATAGCCATGGCTCTATACTCTGCTTCAGCAGAAGATCTAGAAACCAGGCCACTGTTTGTTTCTTAGACTTCCAGGATATGGGGGAATTGCCAAGGAGGATGCAGTAGCCAGTGGTAGATCTGTGACTAAAAGCACATGAGGCCTAGTCAGAATCACAATAAGCAGTCAGATGTGCTGCAGAAGTGCTGGCAAAGAGCACACCCTGACCTGGTGCAGATTTGAGATATCTCAACACCCTCCTAGCTGCTTGCATATGATCAGAGGTAGGTTGCTGAAGAAATTGACTTAGTAACTGGACAGAGAAGGCAATGTCGGGTCTGGTAATGGTCAGGTAGATCAATTTGCCAACCAGTCTTCGATATATGTCAGGTTGAGGGAGAGGAGTGCCTTTGCCAGGTTCTAATTTGAGGACAGGATTGACTGGGAGCTGAACAGCTCGAGACTTGTCCACACCAAAGGATTTGAGCAAGTCCAGAGTATACTTCTTCTGAGAAATGAAAATCCCTGCACTGTTTCTCTCTACTTCAATGCCTAAGAAGTAGCTCAACTCACCAAGGTCCTTCATGTGGAACAAAGAGTTGAGATGATCTTTGAGAGCCTGAATATCAGGAGAGTTATCCCCTGCAATAACCATATCATCAACATAGATAAGGACAACAGTAGTGCTCCCATTGACTTGTTTGATAAACAGTGAAGGATCAGCATGAGATTGTTTGAATCCAGAAGTGAGAAGAGCTTGGGAGAGCTTAGAAAACCATTGTCTAGGTGCCTGTTTCAGGCCATAGAGGGATTTCTGTAATTTGCAAACTTTGCCTGCACTAATGGTGGAGCTTGACTCCCCCTGACCAGGAATGTTGAGGATGCCATCACAGTAATCTAAGGGAAGCTTCATGTAAACATCTTCAACTAGATCACCATGGAGGAAAGCATTTGCTACATCCATTTGACAGGTTTCCCAATTGTTCATTGACACAATGGCCAAGAGAGCTCTCACAGTGGACATTTAGGCAACAGGGGCAAATGTTTCATCATAGTCAATGCCAGACATTTGTCTGAAACCCTGACAAACCAGCCTAGCCTTGTGTCTTTCTACTGATCCATTGGAGTTGTATTTGGTTTTGAATATCCATTTATTACCAATAGCTTTCCTGTCCTTTGGGAGATCAGTGATGGTCCAAGTGTGATTGTCATGAAGAGCTTGCAGTTCCATGTTCATGGCTTGTATCCACTTGGGTTCTTGGATGGCTTCATGGAAGGTGACAGGGTCAGGGCAAGTGTTATGAGTAGAGACATGCATACTGACACCCCTTGTAAATTGTAATCATCACAGTGACACAAACAATAACAAAAACTTAATGTGACTAACAATCGAACCATCAGGAAGAAGGTTCCAAATATAATAACAAAAACTTAATGTAACTAATCATCCAATCAGACTAACTAGCTCATCATCCAATGTTAAGAAGTAATTAAAGAACATGAAAATACTGCAGAAGTGGAAGGTTCAGAAATTAAAGGGAAGAATGTGTCGTATACTAAGTCGCAAAGTTATATTGGTCGATAATGTATAAAAAGTTGAAAACTAACAACACATTTAATTATGCCAAAAAAAATGTGTTACTCCGACACATGAGATGCCACTCAAAGAGTTAATTTTAATTAATGGATATGCGTCAGCCAATAACGTGTTTTCGCAAGGAATCTTTGGCCGTATGAATAGAACAGGACAATTGCTTTTTTGGAGAAGAATTGTGCGGCCATTGGTTATTGGTCACTCACAAGGAGAGAGAACCTACTACGAGTCTTTGACAATAAACAAAAATTGGATATTGTCTAGGGCTGAGCAAAAAGTATCCGATCCGGTTTTTTTTCCGAATCCGATCCGAAATCCGAAAAAAATATTCCGAATATATGGATACCGTTTAAAGTGGATATCCGATCCGGTTTTTTCCGAATAAAATGGATCAGATGTGGATTGTGATTTTCTTAAAACCGGATATCCGGATCCGATCCGGATTTAAAAAAAAAAAAAAAAAAAAAACGAAAAAAATGAAAATTGAAAAGAGTACAAAGTACAAAACAGTGAACCACTCATACACTCAGCATTTCTAATTTTCTATCACATTTCTATTTTCTACAAAGTACAAACCCTAAAAATCAAAGTAACGCCTCCATCTCTATCCTCTCCTACTCTCTTTCAGATCTCAATATCTCATCATTAATCGCTCATCTCAAATCGACAATCGCTCATCATCAATCATAAGTTCATCACTAAGGCAATTCATTTCTCACACCAATAAATTGTTATCATTTGATTGTATTGGGTATATGTTATTCAATATGATACCGTCTGACTTCTTGTGTATAAAACATGATCCACAAAACTTTATGGCAATTTGTATTTTATAGTAGACCTGTCGAGTCTGATGGTGACGAAGATTTCCAAAGTGTGCAGGATGGTATGCATTTTTATCCATCATAGTTTGACTGAGATAATGCTATTTTCTTTTCCCATATATGAGAATATGATTTTCATGGTGTAGATCTATTATGCCAAAATGGGCTCGAACGAACGTCACTGGGTAGAAATTCACATGAAGTAAATTATGCTCGAACTTCTATGAGTGATCTCGGTCGAAATTCATCTGAAACAAGACACCCTGTATTCCTTGATGAAATATCCTCCTCTTTAGATGATAGCTCTGGCAAGGACGACGGATTATTTGATAATTGTGGCATTCTTCTGCACAATTGTTTACCTTGTCTCAATACAACTACTGTGCCCTCAATTGAAAAGAGGACATCAATTAGCTCCCCAACTAGTGCAAAGAAGAAAGCAGCCTTAAAATTTTTTCTATACTTTTGAATCCGGATCGAAACCGGTTTCCGAAATCTGGATTTCCGAATTTTCGGATTCCAGATTTTCGGATATCCGAATTATTCGGATCGGATCTGGATCACGAAAAAAGATAATTTTAAATTCGGATATCCGATCCGGTTTTGAAATCCGGATCGGATATCCGGTTTTGCTCACCCCTAATATTGTCTACAAATATGGTTACAAATGGTTTATAAAAGGGTGTAATTATTAATTACTCTGTTAATAATTATTTGTAATCTCAGTCAATTGTTACCGAATTTTTGTTACTTATATAAAATGACAAAACGAGCTCGAATTTCAAATTAATTTACTTTTTCAGAAATAGGACGCTTACAAGTTAACAATTAGGACTTATCTTACTCAAACAATGAAGTTGGGGGGTCGATATTCACCCGTGAGATAAGTTCGCTCATTTGAAAAAAAAATGTAAAAAGAATATATTTTATATGGTAACTAGTTTTGTGACCCGTAAAATTCACGGGTTGTTCTGTTTCTAGTGTAATACTTTAGTGATTTAATACAATAACATACTACGATAAATTCATTTTACGGTTTTCATGTTTTAAGGGTTGTATAAATTCAATTAATCTTTTACACAACAGTTTATCAGAAATTAAAATTTCATACATTAGATATACTAAGATACCCCTATCAAAACTAAAGTAACTCAATGCAAGCTAAAATGAATTAATAATACAAGTATTCATATAATTAAATTAAACAAAACTATATTATCAAACAAAGATCCCTAAAGATAGAGCACCCTCACAAATTAGATATCAAAATTTATCAACAATTATGAAAATAACATAAAACACACAATTAGAAATGTTATGACAAAACTAACATTTCATACCCCCATAAAATTGAAGCTAATACAATAATAAATTGCAGAACTAAAATTTTTAAAGCAGCAACAGCTTGAACAACAATTGGATCTTTATTGTCGAATAATTCACCTATTAAACAATATTATACAAAAAATGCTATGTCATCCCCTCGAATTTTCCACCTTTTTGTGATATTTCAAAATATATATAATAAATGCTCAAAAAATTATTAATCATCCACGATTGCACGTTGATGTCACCAATCTTTAGTTAGTATGTAAAACATAGTTGTTTAAGCAATTTTAGTATTTCACTTCTCCTTAGAGCAAGTCTAATGGTATAGCTTAGGGACTTGCTTGCAATTTTTAGAAATTGCAAGCTAGTTGCTACACCATTGGAGTTTGCCATGTAAACTTGTTTAGTTTAAGCAACTAGCTTCATTAAGCCAGTAGCTTAAATGACCCTACTACAAAAAAACAACCAATAGCAGTTTAGTTGGGCATAATTCCATTATTCAAGCTAGTATAAATGTTAAGCTAAACCATTGTAATTGTTTGGTAGCTCAAAATAATTGTAGCTTAAAGTATGATATGGCAATGGTAAGCTAGTTGCAACTAGCTTACCATTGGACTTGCTCTTATAATCTTATTTTTTCAATAAAGTATACCTATTAAAAAAAAGTAACACAATAATAGTGGAATTTGTTTTATGCAATATTATCGTTATTAACTTATTTCACCTTAAGTAATGAAAAAAAGAGGGAATGATAATCAAATCATAGAGATGTAAGTATATTTACGTTGGAAGAGTCTAACACAATAAATAATCTTGATAATACCAAAATGAGTACAAAACAAACACATACGCGAAATTGAAAATGTGATGAACACTTCATAACCCAACGAAACTTCCAATAAAAAAAATAACAAAAATTATTTAATAATATCGGTGACACATACCATTCCACTAACGTTAGAGATAAGAAATTTTTTGCTTACAAATTTTGCCTTCCATAAAAAATATATAAACAATTGAGGATGCATTTTATGGCTATTAAATATTATTTTTTCATTATTATCAAATTTAATATAGGTATAAATAAAGATCGAGTTCATGACTTTTGAGCATCCATTTTTCATTATTATGAAGTTTGATATAAACATAAATATGAGAAAATGAGAAATGGTGTGTAAAAGGTTTGCATTATTATTATTATTATTATTGTTGTTGTTGTTGTTGTTGTTGTTGTTGTTGTTGTTGTTGTTGTTGTTGTTGTTGTTGTTGTTGTTGTTGTTCTTCTTCTTCTTCTTCTTCTTCTTCTTCTTCTTCTTCTTCTTCTTCTTCTTCTTCTTCTTCTTCTTCTTCTTCTTCTTCTTATTATTATTATTATTATTATTATTATTATTACAAACTCCACTTTGCATGAAAGTCGTTTAAAAAGTTATCTTTTAATTATAGTTAAAATATGACATATTGATGATGATAGATATTTTGGTTTTCTTTTTAATTATATTTATAAATTTGTAGATATTAGTAGCTTTATAATCCAAATTATTAGATTTTTTATTTACTATATAAGACCTTTTAGCTACTATATTTATGGTTAAGGAGGAGTTAGATGAATAAATTAAATGATTTAAATAATAAGAATAAATTCTTAATTTATTTTTATAATTTAAATCATGATCTTATGGTTTCTACATAAAAAAATATATTACTAAACCTTATAATGAATTTTAATAAATTTATTAAAGTAGCCTTAATATTAACAATATAAATTAATAGAATTTAATTATGATAATCCTACATGGCAAAAAATTAAATGTACTAAGTTGCCTTTTAATTATATAGTATAGATATAGATTATATAGATTTATAGATGTGACATTCGTAATGCACACGTAACTTTTTCTTCGCCTATGTGGCTTTGTCTACGTGGCCTTTTATGGTTAGCCTTTTAATATAGTTTTATAGATGATAATCTAAAAGAATTCTTTATTACAATAAGAAAGAATAATACTATCATAAAAATCATGTTATGATTCTACATGTAGGCTTTTATACAACCAAAATTGTTAGGACATCCGTTTTTTTATGTTACGTATCTTGCCACGATATGTTATAATTTACTACAATTTGCTAGAATTTTGCCACGATTTATTAATATTTTCTTGCAATTATTGTTAAGTTTATTTGAACTTTGCACAAATATTGATTGTAAAAATTATGACTATGATTCCTTATATAAGTTATACCAAAAAAGAAAAATGAACACAAACATTTTAAACAGAATCAATCAATTACCATCAAATGGCACCAACCTCACATCACTATTTACAAGAGAAACTAATCCGACTATGATCTTGTTTTGAGACTGTTCCAAATTATAAAAACTCAAGCATTTATTTGGTCAGATTGTACCGTCTATAACAACCCTAAATCCATTATACCCCAAATTAATCCAAACAAAACACATCAATTACAGAGTAGTAAAACAGCTAGAAACAGTTGCATACCCTAGCAGGAGAAAACTGATTGGAGCTTGTTGAAACGCCTCGAAAACCGCGGTTTGGGGCCGCATTTCTCAGCACCACAGCATAAACGCGCCAACTGTTTTAAAAAAACAAACAAATTACGAAAAGATTTTAAGGAAGAATGGCAAAACAAAACAAAATAAATAAGTAAGAAAAAATTACATTTTCTGAATCATTTTGCGGAGAAACCGAATGCGTGGGCAACAAGGAGGAGGTTTGTAAATTAGAGAGTGATAAAGTTTGTCTGAGTATCCGTGGGGAGCAAGGCTAAATAGCAGTACTTGTAGTCGAGTGATGGAGTAGTGGAGAGAATCAAAACAGAAATAATAATGACGTCACGCGCCAACAATATTAATGTTACGGTAGATTTATCAAGTCTTCTACGGGTCGGACTATACATAAAAAACATAATTACGGGGACCTCGTCCTAAAATGAGTATGCAGCAAAGTATTCCAATTTTATTGAGTATAATGGAAAGAAGCTTAACAAGTAAGACTAAATGACGGGTACTTTGTCTACTTTATGGTGCAAGCTTCACTTGTTCAGTTCTCCTAAGAGACGTGTTGGACCAATAAGTGACGGGTATAAAATTCATACCCATATCCATGTCTTGTCGTGTCGTGTCGACATGGGTAGTCTGAAAAATGAAGAGTTGAAGTAACATAGGTCTTGTCATTTCAGGTTATATATGTATCAGATGATTGTAGTGGTAGGTAATGACTAACAAGATACTTCAGTCTCTAAGCATAAAGTATACAAGCAGTCGAGGAGATATAGGGTTGAAATGAGAACTATTCTTTATTTCTCCAACTAGGCAATGCCTAATTCATCTATTATTGTAGAGCTCTCAATGACTCCTCATGCCAGTGGGCGAAATGTCATGGCTATTGGTGTCGTACTTGTCTTGGGATAAACATTTATCATCACTTTTAGGTAGAGATGTTTCTCTACACAAATACAACACCAAGACAATCACGTCATCAATAGCCATGACAATGCGCCCTCCGGCACAAGGGGGCCGCCATTAAGAGCTCTTCAGTAATAGACGAACTGAGAGCCCCGGTATTTGTAGTGTCGTCTTGTTTTTATAGGCAGAACCCATAAAAAACGTTTATTTTTCTTAAGGGTTCACCACAATAGAAAAAGACTTTTGAGGCATATAAATGGGCCTAATTTTTCTATTATTGTAGAGCTCTCAATGATCCTCATGCCAGTGGGCGAAATGTCATGGCTATTGGTGTCGTACTTGTCTTGAGATTCACGTTCACCTTCGCTTTTAGGTAGAGATGTTTCTCTACCCAATTACGACACCAAGACAATCACATCACTAATAGCCATGTCAATGCGCCCTCCGGCACAAGGGGGCATTAAGAGCCATACTGTAATAAACGGACTGAGAGCCCAGATATTTGTACTGCCGTCTTGTTTTTATAGGCGGAGTTTATAATAAACGTTTTTTTTTCCCACGGGTTCGTCACAATAGAAAAAGACTTTCGAAGCATATAAATGGGCATAATTCATCTATTATTGTAGAGCTCTCAATCCTCATGCCAGTGGGTGAAATGTCATGGCTATTGGTATCGTACTAGTCTTTGGATCCACGTTTACCATGGTTTTTAGGTAGATATGTTTTTTCACATCTAAAATACCAAGACAAAGCACGCCACAAATAGCCATGACAATGCGCCCTCCGGCACAAGGAGCATTAATAAGAGCCTTACAATAATAGGACTCAAAGCCCAGATATTTGTAGTGTCATCTTTTCTTTATACGTTGAGCCTAAAAAAACGGTTGTTCCCAAGGGCTCACCACAATAGAAAAAGACTCTCTAAACATATAAATGAGCCTAATCATTTTATTATTGTAGAGCTCTCAAGAACTCCTCATGCCAGTGGGCGAAATGTCATGGCTATTGGTGTCATGTTTGTCTTGGGATCTACGTTTACTATCGCTTTTAGGTAGAGATGTTTCTCTACACCATCACAACACCAAGACAATCACATCACCGATAGCCATGACAATGCGCCCTCCGGCACAAGGGGCATTAAGAGCCCTACAGTAATAGACGGACTTAGAGCACATATATTTGTAGTGTCGTCTTGTTTTCTTAGGCCAAGCCCCTGAAAACTGTTATTTGATAAATATTGTCCAAAGCCAAAAATGCAACCAGAATGGAACTCCTTTTTACAATTATAGGCTTTGTAATCTCTAAGCACCTCGGCAAGCTTGATGGCTATGGTTTGGAGGCTTTTCTTCAATTGACATCGCCACATACGAGTCTAACAAAATTGAATGTTTTTAGCTTGTGTTAGTTTTTACATAGGTAAGTGAAGAGGTATTAACCTTATGGTTAAGATTTGAGGTATTAAGTTCGAATCTCTCCCATATATTCGATGCTTCTATATCGGTAGATAAAAATTAGAAGCATGGAAAATGATTGTATATTGTAGTATGACTCAATAGTAGGAGAATGTGACCTACAATTGTTTTCAACAAACTATATTTTATGTGTCCGTCGTTGTGAAAAAACTGAAAACAAAGTGCCCTTTTATATAGCAAGAGATGGAAAATAGCATGCTGTGAAAAGATTCGCAATAACTAGCCAATTACACTCAAGTTAATGAATATTATCACATAATTAATTTTAAAATTCCCAATATCTAAAAATTATTTGCTTACTTGTTAGGGATAGCAATTGAGGCAGACTAAATCGATCCGAAGGCAAAAAAGTCCAATCCAAATCCTACTTTTTAAAGCTCGTGTAATACCTAATCTACTATTTAAAAACTCATATACAAAATCGCTATTGAAAAATCTGAATTAAATCCGTTGCCAAACAACTTTTAAATGAATCCGATCTAATCACTTTTTTTAAAAAAATTTAAGCTTTATTATATTAAACTCGAAATTTTAATTTTTGTTTTACCTAGTGAATTTTTTATAATAGAATTTTTCGAATCAGATTTTTGATTATATAATGGGTCAAATACAACCTATCGAGTACGACTTTGGAAAAATAAATATTTGGACTGGGTATGAAGTTTTTAAGTTTATGATATTGTTGAGGCAAACAAATTAGGCCCAATTAATTGGGCCCAAATATAAGTGTGCAAATTCTGAAACCCCTGTTGAAGCCCAAAAGCACTAAACATGGTTTAAATGGTTAAGACATGCTCGGCGACGCCATGGGCAGTTGAGGCTTGAACCCATGTCGAGCCGAGAATATAGAATTCTGCCATGACCAATGTCAAGAGCTCCCATCTCATGCCAAGTCAGTGGCGAGTCCAAGTGGACACCCTTAGCCCGTACAAGTGTCACCTATAAATATGGAACACTATTAACCTCCTAAAGTATTTATTTTCAAATCTTTATTTCAAGGCATATCTTCACGGGTAACCTTATTAACCCCCGCTAAGTATAAAAGTCATAGGCATCTCAGGAGCTTTCTCAAAACCCTCCTAGGCTAGGTTTTCTCCCTCTTTTACGCGCATGCGGCCGAGAGGAAGAGGATCAGTTAAAGGACCTCACGTCCAAGCAAAGAATACAACCATCACATAAACTCGTGTTTAATACTCCGTAGCATTTAACATTATGTGTATCTAATTATACCCGAAATATATATGAATCAAGTTTGAATATAAATCGACTCTTTATCTCACACAACTCGATCCAACTTGATTTATTTACATCCACACTAATTATGTGATAAAATTGATAATCCTATTAAATAAAAGACAACCTAAACAAGAGAGAACTAATGGAAGAAAAGAACAAGGTAATAATGTTGAGATATTTATTAACGACAAAAGTAAAAATCCGAATAGAGACTTAGTTAACGATAAACACTTTTACCATTGGAAAAACATAAACTCTCTTGTCCTATTTATTAGGAGGTTACCTCTCTATTGTACCAAATAAAAAACATCAACTCTTCCCTTTAAAAGGAGAAAACATTAATTCTAGTCTTATTTATTTGCTTACCTATTTTATATCATAGAGAAAATTGATTAAGAATTAGTGAATTCAAACTGTAGTACACTTCTAAAAGTTTATTCACTCTATCCCAATCAAGTGTCTTTTTCATTCTTTGTGAATAATATTTTAATCAATACAGAGTAGTAAATAATACGGAGTAATGAGTTAATGAATCCCTTGACTATTGGTACATTTTACCTTGTCTTTTTCACATTTCGAGGTATTTATTTTTCTTTTTCAAATACAGGAAAAAAACAAAATAATATGTGTACTCATAGAAAAGCTTTTCTTATTTGTATCACAACCAATGAAATTTAAACGCGTGGATAGCTAGAAAGTGACATATGAGACTCATTGTAATTTCTACATTCTTAAATTTGTGTTTTTCCTTTCTCATTTGCATTGTATTGTTGTTGGTATTATAGTCTTAAATATTTCCTCATTGCATTGTTGGTTGAATAACGAAGAATTATCAAACCAGAACAATTAGCAGGAAGAACATAACAAGATCTAGCAAATGGAGAACGAGTCGCCGTCATCGATGTCATCATCATCAAGGCTAGAGATATTTAGCTTTGCAATCTATCTATTTCTAGTTAACTAAGTATCAACTTTACTTAATTATGAGTAATAATGATTATTAGTTATAATAACTTATCACTTTTTAATACAAACAAGGAAAAAAAAAAAACAGAGTACAGTACTAGACAGGGGATCCTGTCCTACATTTGGACTTCCTAAGTTTTGCAATCATTTGAATATGACTGAATATGGATTATTCTATGTTCAGTTAATTTCGGTTTTATAATCAACAGAGATATACAAAAGATAACTACTTTCACAATATGAGTTACAACCGGAGCCGGTTTTTACAATAATGTTTTGCATTTTGTAAGGTTCCTTTCATGAGGGAAGTAGCAGCAACAATCGGGCTTTCAATGTCATGGACTTCATCGACTTGTATATGAGGAGCCGATGGTTATTTATCTTCATAGTATGGATGAAGATAATTTATGAGAGGCTTCGACATGCAATGCTCATATGGCAAATGAAGTGACGCCTACTGTGGGATTGGCGTTGCTAGCAGTAAGCGTTCAGAAAGAACCCAATCCAATGGATAAACAGCTTAGCCGTTGTTCTACTATTGTATGGGCTTTTATTGCCCATACGTGCCGGAGGCCGCATTGCCTTGATCATTGGCGTCTTTCTTGTGTCGGGATTGGCCGTTATCATTGCCTTTAATTAGGTAGTTATGACATGATGCATACACAGATACACATGCTTAGTAAATTAGATACTCTGTACCACACTTGTAAATAGAACATAAACATGAAAATACTTTAGAATATGCATTTGTACATAACTTTAAAGGAAAGCAACTTAATTGTATATTTGTGAATGATAAATTTTTATAAATTTGTCGTTTTTAAGTGCTACTCCATAGACAATAATGCTCTGTTGTCTGATCCCATGCATATTATTAAAAGTTTCTAATAAAAAAATACGAGTAATTATAATTGGATTCGATTCATCAGTAAAAGTGTTATAATAACAATTCTACAATTGAAAAACATTCTAATAAATCTTTGTGCAAAAATTGACGAACCGATTTCAATATAACAAACCTGAATGGAACCACTTACCTTTTATAACCGTAGGCATTGTAGCGTTTCCAAGTGCCTGGAAAAGCTTGATGGCTATGGTTTGGTCCCTCAATCCGCTCTCGTTTGCCGCTACTAACAGGGTCTTGCTTAAGACGGATACTATCCTTAAATGAGAATTTGTGATGTTTGGAAGTTTTTTTCCAATTGACATTGCCACGTATTTGTTAATAATATAAAATCCTAATATTCTAATCCTAGCAAAACTAATGCTGCACTTATTCCCTCCACTATCCTCTCCATGTTTTGAGGACTTTGTTTTATATCCTCTCCATGTTTTGAGGACTTTGCTTTATACTTTTGTAGCTGTATATAAACACTTGTAAATCTCTACCTTCAATGCAATGCAATTCAACACAAATAATACAACCTTACGTTTAAACTTAATAGTATTATGTATATGAGCTATGTTATTCTAACAAACTTCAATGTTTTGGCTAATGGTTAAGATGAAGATATCGAGTTCGACCTTCTCCCATATATTCTATGCTTCTACATCTGTAGATAAAAATTAGAAGCACGGAAAATAATTATATATTGTAGTATGACTCAAAAGTAGGAGAATGTGACCTACAATTGTAAGTATATTTGAATTTTAACAAACAAGTTTTACGTGTTCGTCGTTGTGAAAAAACTGAAAACAAGGTTCCCTTTATATAGCAAGAGAAGCAAAATAGCATGCTGCTGAAAAGATGCGCAATAAATAGCCAATTACACTCAAGTTAGTGAATATTATCATAAAATTAAATTAGAAAATTCCCAATATCAAAAATATATTTGCACAATTATTAGGGATAACAATTGAGGCAGAACGGAATCGATCCGAAGGCAAAGTCAATTCCAAATCCAACTTTGTAAAGCTCAGTGTAATACCTAATCTACTATTTAAAAACACGTATACAAAATCATTACTGTAAAATCTGAACTAAATATACTCGTATTTCGATTGTATATGAATTTTTTAAGTTTACGATGTTTTTGAGGTAGAAAAATTAGGCCCAATCAAGTGGGCCCAATATTAGTGTAAAGCTTCAGAGACCTTGTTGAAACCCAAAAGCAATAAACATGGTGTCCAAATTGGTCAAGACATGGTCGGCAGCGCCAACGGCGACCGAGGCTTAAACCCATGTCGAGCCGAGAATATAGAACTCTGCCACGACCAATGTCAAGAGCTCCCATCTCATGCCAAGTCAGCAGTACAGACGAGTCTACATGAACACCCTCAGCCCGTACAAGTGTTACCTATAAATATGGAACACTATTAACCTCCTAATGTATTTAATCTTCAACTCTCTATTTCAATGCATCTCTTCACGAGTAACTTTATTGACCATCAGTAAGTATAAACGTTATATGCATCTCAGGGGCTTTTTCGAAACCCTTCTAGACTAGGTTTTCTCCCTGTTACAAGCACATGCGGCTGAGAGGAAGAGGATCAATCAAACGACCTCACGTCCAAGCAAAAAAATACAACCATCAAATCTAGCATAACTCTAATCATCCATAAACTCGTGTTTAATAGTATTTAACCTTAAGTGTATCTAACTATACCCGAAACATATATCAATCAAGTTCGGATATAATAAATCAACTCTTAATCTCACACAACTCGATTCAACTTGATTTATTTACATCCACCTTAATTATGTGATAATATTGATAAACCTATTAAGTAAAAACAACCTAAAAAAAGAGAGAATTAATGGAACAAAAGAAGCAAAGTCGATAATGTTGAGATTTTTATTAACGACAAAGTACGAGTAACAATTAGAGTATATATAATAACTTGTAATGACAGCTTTTAAACAACCTTCTAATAAAAACTAAGCGTAACACTTTCTGGTGGACCACTTTACTAAGTATGGGTACCACGGTGTGTATACGATAAATTTAGTTTAATGATACTATATTGATTTCACACTATTGCTTACTTATTTTTAAGAAAACATGTCCCGAAACATTAAAATTAAAATGACACATATTCTAAAATGAAACGATTTTGAAAATGTTGTTTTTTATTTTAATTAGCCCTGCATTTTATACTGTTAAATACTGATGAGTTATTAACTCATATCCTAAGTATTTAAATGAAGTACTCCTTATTCGTTTAAAATTTTAGTTCGCATCTGTATTATTTATTCTCTATATAATATCTATGGAATTTGTTAAGTGCTACATGTTGGCTAAACCGGCACGCTTTCCTTATATTAGGTCTTATTGGATCGTCTTCGACTCTTCGAGTTATTGGGTTTATCTTTCGAATAATGGGTATTGGGTTGATAAACGACATTAAAGATAAAATCTTTCTTACAAATTCTCTATTATTTTTTCACTACGCTTTATTTGGATGCTCTTAATTAACGATAAACACTTATACCAATAGAAAAATGTACACTCTCTTGTTTTACTTATTAGAAAGTTACCTCTCTATTATACCAAAACAAAACATTTACTCTCCCCTTCAAGAAAAAACATTAATTCTTGTCTTATTTATTTGTTTACCTAATTTATTATTTGTAAAAGTTATTTTAATCAAAGAGATAAATAATTAAGACCAATGTGGCGATGTAGTATATATTTAGATTTCCTTACATCCTTGAGCCTTTAGGCATGTAAGAACTAGTGAATTCAAATTGTTGTACACTTGAAAGCTTATCACTCTATCCCAATCATATGTTCACTTTGTTTATTTTTTTTGAATAATTATTTTTTCATATACGGATTTTACTCTTTCACATACACTTTTTCATTAACTTTCCATATCATACCCTTTTCCTAAACCTTATCAAATTAACTCTTGTATGTGCCTTTTTCCGTAAAATCGAATCTAATTGCTCTTAAAACTTGACAATGGATCATAATTCTGCAATTAGTAAAGTGGTTTAGTTAATTTTCAATTATTAATATGTTTCATTGAAATTTTTAGGGTTTATCAATAAGTGAAATGATTAGGGTTTGCATCAATTAATGAAATTTATAATTTTCCCATTAGTGAATAATAGGCCGACTTAGGCCCATAATGCTTAGGGTTTCGCTAGGGTTACATCCCGAGCACATTATATTTAATCATCGCCTTAGATTGCAATTGTATCACAATATTATCAATTCAATATACTTCTCTATTCTTAACATGGTATCAGGTTCACGGTTTCGATCCTAACCCTAAATTCCGCATTCCACCATTCCATCGTGCTCCTCTGCCATCTCTTCTTTCGTCATATCCTCTTTACCATGTCGAAAGATGGCACGGACACCTCCACCCCTCCACCAAAAATCGATGTCATGTCTCCTTATTATCTCGGCAGCCATGACATCCCAAGCCAAACAGTCACTCACGTTAAACTCCGCAGTGATAACTACGAGGAATGGAGTCGATCTATGCGTATGTCGCTTAAATCGCGACGAAAGTTCGGCTTTTGCGACGGCTCTATTCCTAAACCTACTGATGATTTTCACCTTGAACAATGGGAGGTAGTCCACTGTACTCTTGTTCAGTGGATTATGCATTCAATCGACTCTTCCATCAAGGACAGTATCTCATACTTCGAGGATGCCCGACTACTTTGGGACGAATTGGCAGAGCGCTTTTCCACTGTGGATGGCTCGAAAATTCACGGCCTTAAATCCGATCTTCACGACTGCAAGCAAGCGAAAGGTATGTCCGTTACTACTTATTTCGGAAATTTAAAGGTTCTTTGGGATGCTATCGCCAACTATGAACCCCCTTTCGCCTGTAAATGTGGCCGTTGCACTTGCAATATTGACAAGGATGCCCTTGCCCGTCAAGACTCGGAACGCTTACATTCGTTCCTCATGGGCTTGGACCGTTCCATTTATGGTAATTTACGATCCCAACTTTTGTCTCTCGACACATTGCCTACCCTCAATCGTGCTTTTCAATTAGTTTTACAAGAAGAACGATTGCGGGTGGGTGACCCTTCCTCGAAAGAAGAACCCTCCGAGGTAATGGCTTTTGCTGTTCGTGATGCTTCTAAAGCCGTTGCTACCACTGATTGGCGAGCCCTTCGTGAGCTCGAAAAGCAGGAGCGTCGAAAACTCACATGTGCTCATTGCTCCGCACCTGGCCACGATGCTTCTTCTTGTTTTATTAAGTCCCAAAAGTTTCCCGAGTGGTGGGGTGATCGCCCTCGCACTCTTGAAGAGGTTCGGGCTCGGTCACGGGCTAATACAGGCTCCGCTGCTTCTACCTCGTCGCGAAGCTCTGGCCGTGTGAATGCTGTGCTTTCCAATCCTTCCTCCTCCTCTGACGATCGTCTTTCTGGTATGTTTTTGGATTGGATTATCGACACCGGCGCCTCACATCATGTCACCGGTGATATCACATGGCTCACGGGTTCTCATTCCATCCCGGCTTGCCCTATTCGCCTTCCTAATGGGCAGGGTGTCTCGGCCACAATAGCCGGGACGGTTTGGTTATCTGACTCACTTTTCTTATCTCATGTTTTATATGTTCCAAGTCTCACCTGTAATTTGCTCTCCGTTTCTCAATTAGTCGAGGCTACTAATTATGTTGTGAGTTTTGGTGCTAATTCTTGTTACATTCAGGACCCTTCATCGAGGACGAGGATTGGAGTCGGTGAGCTGAGAGATGGGCTCTATTTTCTGCGTGTGGTGGGTCGACCAGCTGCGGTTCATGCGGTGAGCGCTACGGATTCCTTTGATTTATGGCACAAGCGTCTTGGTCACCCTTCAAATAAAGTAGTTCATTTAATTCCTCAAGTTCGCAAGTTTAATTCCGTTATTGATTCCCCTTGTGACGTTTGTCATCAAGCAAAACAGAGTCGTCATAGTTTTTGTTTGAATGAGAATAAGGCATCGGACATTTTTTCTTTAATACATTGCGATTTATGGGGTCCTTATCGTACCCCCTCCTCATGTGGAGCAAAGTATTTTTTGACCATTGTTGATGACTACTCTCGCGCGGTATGGGTTTATCTTCTTTTTGATAAGACAGAGGTGACACAAATGTTCATGAAATTTTTGGCCATGGTTAAAACGCAATTCTCAAAACACGTAAAAATGGTACGATCGGATAACGGAACCGAATTCAATACAATGGCCGAATATTTCGAGACCCATGGGATCGTTTTTCAGACCTCGTGCGTTGGTACGCCACAACAAAATGGACGCGTTGAACGGAAACACCGTCACATCCTCAATGTTGCTCGTGCCTTATTATTTCAGGGCAATCTTCCGATTTCTTTTTGGGGTGAGTGTGTTTTATCCGCTGCTTATTTAATTAATCGCACACCATCCTTCCTTCTTGATCGAAAGACTCCTTACGAGCTGTTGTTTGGCATTACACCAACATATGATAATATACGGGTATTTGGGTGCTTATGTTTTGTGCACAATCAGCAGACAAAAGGTGATAAATTTGCCCGCCGGAGTCGTAAATGTGTCTTTCTTGGGTATCCGTATAATAAGAAGGGTTGGAAAGTGTATGATCTTTCTACAGGGGACATGTTTGTTTCTCGGGATGTCTATTTTTATGAAAACTCATTTCCCTATTCATCTCCTACCCCTGCCCGTGATACCCCTTCTCCGGCCTCTCCTCTTATGGATGATGAACCCGAGGAGACTCCGCCAGCTCACCCGCCTATCGAGGAGCCTCCCGTGACTGAATTACCTGACACGGATCCTCCTGAGGCAAGTCCCAGCGAAGTAGAAACCAGCTCCTCCACTGCTCAGCCGATTTCTACTTCTAGCGAAGACATGGGTCGTGGTCGTCGCATTAAAATTCCCTCTACCAGGCTTCGTGGCTTCGTCGTTGGCACCACCGCAGACCCAGACACCGCCCCATCCTCTCCCGAGAGCTCATCGTCTCCTTCCGGCCTCTTCCTCAGGTACGTCCTATGCTCTCGCTAATTACATTAATTGTCATAAATTTTCTACTCCGCATCGTCACTTTCTCGCTGCAATTACGGAAGGTATAGAACCTCCCTCCTTTCGTGTTGCCATTACTGATTCCAAATGGTGTCAAGCAATGCAAGATGAGATAACTGCTCTCGAAAAGAATGGTACCTGGGAACTGACCGATTTACCGTCTGATAAAAGGGCTCTCGGATGCCGTTGGGTTTATAAAATTAAATACAAATCTAACGGTGAAATTGAGCGTTATAAAGCTCGTCTTGTCATATTTGGAAATCATCAGGTCGAAGGTATTGATTATGGTGAGACCTTCGCTCCTGTTGTCAAAATGGTGACGGTGCGCGCTCTCCTTGCTGTTGCTGCTGCTCGGAATTGGGAACTTCATCAGATGGATGTCCATAATGCCTTTCTACATGGCGATTTATCTGAAGAGGTTTATATGCGTTTGCCACCGGGTTTTAGCAAGGGTAAGGAAGGGAAAGTTTGTCGCCTGCGCAAATCCTTATACGGGCTTCGACAGGCCCCTCGTTGCTGGTTCGCCAAACTAGGCTCTGCATTGCGTGAATATGGGTTTGTCCAATCTTACTCCGATTACTCGCTCTTCAGTTTTACGGCCGCTGAGGTATGTATCCATGTCTTAGTCTACGTGGATGATCTTGTTATCGCGGGTAATAATTCCACTGCTATTGCCTCGTTTAAGTCATACCTTAGCCGCTGCTTTCATATGAAAGATCTTGGTACCCTTAAGTACTTCTTGGGTATTGAGGTGGCTCGCAGTTCCGAGGGCATTTTTCTCAATCAACGGAAATATGCACTCGATATTATTACTGAGACCGGCCTTCTCGGTGCTAAGCCTGTCGCTACCCCCATTGAACAACATCATCAGCTGGGTGTTGCCACAGGCGAGCTACTTTCTGATGTCGAGTCCTATCGTCACCTTGTGGGTCGTCTTGTATACCTCGCTGTCACGCGCCCTGACTTATCGTATGCGGTTCATATTTTGTCCCGGTTCCTTCATCAGCCACGACGTGACCATATGGATGCTGCGCTTCGTGTGGTCCGTTATTTAAAAGGTAAACCGGGTCAAGGAATTTTGTTGCGTTCCGACAGTGATTTACGAGTCTCTGGGTGGTGTGATTCTGACTATGCTGGCTGCCCTCAGACCCGTCGTTCTGTCTCCGGGTGGATAGTTTTTTTGGGTGCTTCTCCTATTTCTTGGAAAACCAAGAAGCAACAAACTGTCTCACTATCTTCCGCTGAAGCCGAATACCGGTCCATTGCAAATGTCCTGTGCGAATTAAAATGGCTGCGCGGTCTCCTTGCTGGTTTGGGTATCCCTTCGTCTAAGCCAATGCCGATTTATTGTGACAGTAAATCCGCTCTTCATCTTGCTCACAATCCTGTTTTCCATGAGCGTACTAAACACATTGAGGTGGACTGTCATTTCATCCGCGACGCTATTACCGATGGGATTGTCACTGCTTCTCACGTTGATACTCAGTCTCAGCTTGCTGATATTTTTTACCAAGGCTCTCGGCTCCGTTCAGTTTGAGTCTCTTCTCCGCAAACTTGGCGTTCTTGATCTCCACGCTCCAGTTTGAGGGGGGGTAATAGGCCGACTTAGGCCCATAATGCTTAGGGTTTCGCTAGGGTTACATCCCGAGCACATTATATTTAATCATCGCCTTAGATTGCAATTGTATCACAATATTATCAATTCAATATACTTCTCTATTCTTAACAGTGAACTTTAAATTCTCTCGCACTCCACTAAGATGCAACTATGGTCTGACAACATCAAAGCACTCCACTATGATGCAACAATGGTCAACATCAAAGAAGTAAAATTCTTCTTAATTGCAGAAGAAATACCCAAGTGCGTCCTTATATGCCTCAAGGATGGTGTATATAACATTAAGAACACTCCCGAACATTCAAATAACACACTTAAAAGGTGGGTTGTCAAATGTCAAAGGGTGGGTTATGGGAAGGTGGGTTGCCGGAGGTGAAGAGAGGGAGGAAAAAAAATTAATTGGGTGAAGGAGGGAAAAATGATAAGGGTAAAATCGTAAAAGGTGTATGTGAAAGAGTAAAATGCGTATGTGAAAAAGTACAACTCATATAAAAGCTTTTCACATACACCTTTTACGATTTTACAGGAAAAAACATTTTACGATTTTACCCTTATCATTTTCACATTTCGATTCGATGTATTTATTTTTCTTTTTCAAATACAGGAAAAAACATTATAACATGTAAACACTCATATAAAAGCTTTTTTCGTAACGAATCTAATGATATATTTCTTCTATAATGGTAACATGGGCTCACTTTTCTTCTCACAAAAAGTGGGACCATGTTACCATTGGTGTAATATAAAGGGAGTAATTTTCATAACTTTTAGATGGTTATATTTTTATAAAATTTAAATTGAAGCTCATCTAAAATGAAAAATGTGGAAATTAAATATCTATCCTCCTAAGAGCACCCACATTGAAGAGGATACACCATCCTCTTAGGACTCTCTCTCATCTAAGATGATGTCATCTTCTGTAACACCCCCATACTCCAAGTGCCTTACCAGGACCACTCAGGTATGGAGACATCACCATCTCGGTCGCCCGAGGTATGATAATCAAATAGACAAAATAGAAACAACATTTATTATAATAGTTTAATGAAAGAATACAATCCTCGAAACCAAACTGAAAGTGCAATACATTATTCAAACTGTCTGTTCTCAACTGAAATGTAAATAAAGACTAAACTACAGCGGAAGACTCTATCGTCATGTCGTGGCCATCCCCAGCTATCCAGTACCATCTCTATACCTGCTCAATATCTGCTCACCATCCCCGAATGGATCACCGCAGGTTTTACAAAACAACACCGGGTCGGTACTAATCACACAATCAATATAGACAACAAGTAATAAGGCAAACAGACAATTTGAACCGCCACACACACACACACACACCAACCAACCGTCTCAATCACCGACGATCGTCCACTTTGGACCAGCCCGCCGCGATGGGGGACCGCAGCCGTTCCCACCTAAGCCCCGCTCATCGTACGAGCGATAACCTTGTATCATTAATGTGCACATCCCCTTTCGTGGCGGGTTCCACGAAGGCGAAACTAGGGCGTGAGATCACTCCCGCAAGTGACCCCACTCAGCCGAGAACGCATCTCGAGAGCCATCAACAACCATAACCACATTCACAATCACAATCACAATCATATCAAATAACTAACTACAACACATCACCAATATCCCATTATGGGACTAATACTGAGTAGGAAATCCTACCTGGAAAGCAAACACGCAGACGATCTAAACAAAGCTGTCTCAAAACGGCTCCTCTACGAACTCTCCTCCTATCATACATAACACATAAAGACTACCATTCAATTCCTACTCATAAAATCCCCAATTGCTAAATTAGGGTTTCAACTACCTTATCAAAACATTATAAAACTTATGTTAAAAGCTTACCCTCGACGCAAGGAATCCAACAACACGAAAAACAACGAGAATCGACCGTCTGAACTCCGGGAATCGTTAAGGATGCGATTAGGAAGAAGAACTGCTGCTTTCTCTCTTAAACAAGTTTTAGGTTTTGGTAAAAGTGTTTTAAAACAAAGACGAATTGGTTTAAATACCCTAATCGCATAATTAACAAAACCCGCGAAAACTCCCCTGTCAAAACCAGGGCGCTCGATCGAGTACCCAAGGTACTCGATCGAGTACCCCCTACTCGATCGAGTGCCCCAGCTACTCGATCGAGTGCCCAACAGGTCGGAAACTATTTTATTCTGCAACATACCCTTACTCGACAGAGTAAGGGCTACTCGATAGAGTACCCCAAGACATATAAATACGGAGTATTACAGTCTTCCCTCCTTAAAAGGAACTTCGTCCCCGAAGTTCAAACCACAACAAAAAACAAAGGTACTCCCTCAACATTCCCGACTCAACCATCAAACAAAAACATGATACAAACCCAAGCCAAACATCCCGACACAACATATAAAAGGTGTATAGAACTCCTAAAAACTCTCGCGATCATCTCCTACCCCCCTAAAAGAAACAAGGTTACGTCCCCGTAACCATACATACCTGATCAAAAAGGAAAGGGTAGCGCTCTTTCATTATATCTTCTGCCTCCCATGTAGCTTCCTCAGTCTCGTGGTTAGACCAAAGGATCTTAAGCAACACTGTCTCACCACTCCTGGTCTTCCTAACCTTCCGGTCTAGGATCTTCTTAGGCACCTCAAGGTATGATAAGGACTCATCCAGCTCTAAGCTCTCTGCCTCTAACACATGTGACGGGTCGCTCACATACTTCCGCAGCTGCGATACATGGAACACATTGTGCACTCTCTCCAATGCAGCTGGTAACGCCAAACGATAAGCAACTTCCCCGACTCGCTCTAAGATCTCATAAGGCCCTATAAACTTCTGACTTAACTTGCCTTTCTTCCCAAATCTCATAACTCCACGCATCGGAGATACCTTCAGAAGAACCTTGTCCCCAACCTGAAACTCTATGTCCCGACGATGTAGATCTGCATAACTCTTACGTCGATCCGGGCCGCTGCTCTCATCCGTTCTCGATCATCTTAATCTGTTCTACCATCTCATGTACCATCTCTGGTCCTAAAACCTTTGCCTCAAAGCACTATCGTCCCAACAGATCGGACTCCTACATCTCCTCCCATACAAAGCCTCAAACGGTGCCATACCTATCTTTGGTGTGATAGGTTGTTGTTGTACGAAAACTCTATCAAATCCAACCTCTGCTCCCAGCTACCACCAAAATCCATCACACAAGCTCGCAACATATCCTCAAGGGTCTTGATTGTTCTCTCTGTCTGCCCATCTGTCGCAGGATGAAATGCTGTACTCATCTTCAAAGTCGTTCCCAACGATTCTGCAACTCTTTCCAAAACTTCGATATAAACCTCGCATCTCTGTCAGACACTATGTCCTTAGGGACTCCATGTAACTTAAGCACGTTCTTTCGATAGGCCATAGCCAATTGTGCCTTGGTCCATGTATCTTTCATTGGAACAAAGTGAGCTGACTTGGTCAAACGATCCACTATCACCCAAATCATATTGTTACCTTGTTGACTCCTCGGCAAACCCACAATGAAATCCATGGAAATGGATTCCCACTTCCACTCAGGCACCTCCAAAGACTGAATCTTACCTTGTGGTCTTCTCTGTTCCCCTTTAACTCTCTGGCATGTCAAACAACGGGACACAAACTCAATTTGTCTCTTTCTTCATCCCAGGCCACCAAAACGTGTTCTTCAAGTCCTTATATAGCTTGTCTCCACCTGGATGAACTGAATATGGTGTGCAATGAGCCTCTGTCATGATTGTCTTTTTCAACTCCTCATCATTAGGCACACACCACCTACCATCAAACCTCAAACTACCATCTGTATGAATGGAAAATCGGGACACTGTCCCTTTTTCTACTCCAGCTCTCCACTCAACTAGCTTAGGATCCAAAGCCTGCTTATCCCGAATGTCATCATAAAACTCCATATGTCTTGTCATATCACCCATAGCATCTCCTTTCGCATCATATGAATCCCAAAACTCGCTACCTCCTCCCTCGGCCTCATCAAAGATAGATTTGTACATAAGGAATGCACACTCTTTCTACTTAAAGCATCAACAACAACATTGGCCTTCCCTTCATGGTAGATGATTTCCATGTCATAATCGCCAATCAACTCCATCCACCTCCTCTGTCTCATGTTCAACTCCTTCTGCGTGAAGATGTACTTGAGACTCTTGTGATCCGAGAATACCTTAAAGATTGCTCCATAAAGGTAGTGCCTCCAAATCTTGAGAGCAAACACTACTGCACCCAACTCCAGGTCATGAGTAGGGTAGTTCTCCTCATAAGGCTTCAACTGCCTAGAAGCATAGGCAATTACTTTACCATTCTGCATTAACACACATCCCAACCCATTCTTGAAGCGTCTCGTATAAACCTCGAAATTCTCGCTCCCTTCAGCAATGCTAGGACAGAGCGTGGTCAAACGCTCCTTTAAGGTTTGGAACGCCTTTTCACAACCCTCATCCCAACGAAACCTGTTCTCTTTCCTCATCAATGCCGTCATCGGTCTAGCTATCTTGGAGAAATCTTTCACGAACCGTCTGTAATATCCAGCTAAACCCAAGAAACTCCTAACCTCGGCGACATTCTTGGTGCTTCCCACTTTGTCACGGCTTCAATCTTTGCCGGATCCACGACTACTCCATTCTTAGAGATTACATGCCCCTTAAAAGCAACTTCCTCTAAAGAACTCGCACTTGGACAGCTTAGCATACAACTCATGATCTCTCAAGGTCTGCAACACGATCCTCAGATGCTCCTCATGCTCCTCCTTAGTCTTAGAGTAGACTAAGATGTCATCGATAAACACTACTACGAACCGATCCAAGAAGCGTCAAGATCCTATTCATCAAATCCATAAACACTGCCGGCGCATTAGACAACCCAAACGGCATCACCACATACTCATAATGGCCATACCTCGACGTGAAAGCTGTCTTCGGTATGTCCACATCTCTAATCTTTACCTGATGGTACCCCGACCTCAAATCAATCTTAGAGAAGACTGTTGCACCACTCAACTGATCAAACAGGTCATCTATTCTTGGCAAAGGATACTTGTTCTTTATCGTCACACGGTTCAGCTCCCTGTAATCTATGCACAGCCTCAAGCTCCCATCTTTCTTTTTCACGAACAGAACTGGTGCTCCCCAAGGCGATACACTCGGTCTAATGTACCCCTTTTCTATCAAATCGTCCAACTGTTTCCTAAGTTCCTCCATCTCCTTAGGACCCATACGGTACGGTGCCTTAGAGATTGGCCCCGTCCCTGGCTTCAACTCAACGGTGAAATCTATCTCCCTCTTCGGTGGCAACCCCGGAATCTCCTCTGGAAAGACATCCGCAAACTCTCCCACCACAGGTATCTCATCAACTGTTGGACTCGCTATCCGATCATCTCTCACATGGCACAGGATCAAAGGACACCCCTTCCTCAGATAAGACTTCAAGGTAACAGCTGCAATCAACTTAACCTTGGGTTTGACTAGAAACCCACGATAAGACACACTTACACCCTTAGGACCTCTTAGGGACACTTTCTTTTGATGACAGTCTATCTTAGCCTTATACTTTCCTAACCAATCCATCCCAACTATCATCTCAAAACCATTAAAAGGAAACTCTAGCAAGTCTACAGGGAAATCGACTTGCCCAACTATTAAAGATACATCTCTAAACAACCTCCCACACGATACAGACTCACCTGAAGGTATGAAAACTTGCTCCTTAACAGACTCATATACTCTCAGACCCAACTGCTTTACATGACTCGAAGACACAAACGATTGAGAAGCCCCCGAATCGAACAAAACAAACGTAGGAATACCATTAACAAGGAATGTACCGGTGATAACGTGCGCATCCTCCTCAGCTGCCTTCTTCTCCATCATGAACAACTTGCCACTGGTCTTCTGCCCACCTCCCTGGACAGTACTAGCTGATGCGGTCGGCTTAGCACCCGACCCTTGGTTGTTGTTGTTGTTCATCGGTGTCTTCTGATAAGAATTACCGCCGTTGCGGTTGCCTCCACTCTGGTAGCTCTGGCCTCCTCGGTTTGGCCATGATCCAGCCGGCCTGTTGCTCGCGAAACTCTGTGCAGGTCTCTGAAAAGATCCCGGTGCACTCGTGCACTCATGCCTCTTGTGGCCTACGCCACCACACCCAAAGCAGGTCACTCCCCAGCTGTTGCTCACACTCCCACGACCTCGCCCAAAGGAAGTTCCAAAGACTAAACCCGGATCCGAAGAAAACCCCTTAGATTGATTGTGGTTGCCTTTCTTGTAGTTAGATTGGCCACCACCCTCGCTCTCCGACTTCCTCTTCTCACCACCGGACCTCTCTCCCGAGCCATCTCCACTAGTCTCTCGGCTCTCCCAGCCCTCTCATATGCTTCCTTCACATCGGTGAGGACTCCCACGGGTAACTTGTCCATAATCTTCGTGGTTAGTCCACTCTCAAACCTCAAAGCCAAATTCTCATCGCTCAAACCCATGTCCTCTGCATATCTAGATTTCTCATTGAACGCTGTAGTACTCAGCCACAGACATCTCGAAGTCATCTTAAACTTGTCGAACTCCTCCCTCAACTTACTCCTCACATGTTCTAGTACGAACTCCTTCCTCACAAATGACCCTACGAAACTCCTCCCAAGGTATAGCAGGTAATCCTTGGTTGGTATACAACTCCTTAGCACTCACCTTCACCGAATCCCACCACTTGCCAGCTGCCTCCCTCAGATAAAATGCAGCCTGATCCACTCTCATCTCATCCGGACAATGGACTAAGTCCAGTATGTTTTCCATCTCCTCTCACCCAACTATCGAGAAGGTTAGGCTCCTCAACTCCCTTGTACTCTTTTGGGTTGAACCTTGCAATATAAAGGCTGACTTTAGCATGGTCAACTTCCTTCTCCTTTTCCTTATTCTTGTCCTCGTTCACTTTCTTCGGGGTCTCGAAGAGCGTCCTGGTGCTCTAACATCTTAACGATGTCATCCATAGTCATAAGCTCTGCTCTAGCGTACAAGGCATTTTTCTTGGGCGGCATCTTGAAACTATACGTATACAAGAAAGGGTAAACATGAACATGCGTACTAAACTTCAAAACACGAAAACTCGCTGCCCAGAACCTACTCGATCGAGTATCCAAACCCACTCGATCGAGTGACGGGTTACTCGATCGAGTGCCCCTATGTACTCGATCGAGTACCCAAACTCGAACTGCATGGACCTTTCGATCTCTAACCCACTCGATCGAGTATATAGGCTACTCGATCGAGTGACCCCTACTCGATCGAGTACCCCTAGTTACTCGATCGAGTGCCCCAAAACGCGATCTTTGGACTCAATTTCGCAAAAACCTATCCGATCGAGTCGGTCTTACTCGATCAAGTACCACTAATACGTAAAGGCTACCCGCATATTACGTCACATACTAGCATTGCTAACTTTATAAAAATCGCATGATATCATAATCAATATGCTACGCATCTATTCTACTTATCAATAAAATCAAATCATCATGTTATTAGAGCCACATCATAAATCATTCAACATGTTATCATCTCATTAACATGTTTCAACATATAATCATTTTCTTTCACATGCTCAACCTCCTATTTTCAACACCAAACAATCAACATACTTCATCACCTTGTTGCACAAGTTACTAAGCACACACATGACTCAACACACATTTCCCCCATGTGACCGGTTCAAAGTTTGTAGGGCGACCCCCGCGACTTTAGGACGTCTCCCAAGCCTTTGCACTAGCTCCTACAACTTTTACCCGGGTTCATTTTAATTGACTCCCTATGTTCATTAAGTTCATTGGTTACAGGTTTCGGGATCGTCGCTCTGATACCATTTGTAACACCCCCATACTCCAAGTGCCTTACCAGGACCACTCAGGTATGGAGACATCACCATCTCGGTCGCCCGAGGTATGATAATCAAATAGACAAAATAGAAACAACATTTATTATAATAGTTTAATGAAAGAATACAATCCTCGAAACCAAATCGAAAGTGCAATACATTATTCAAACTCATCTGTTTCTCAATGAAATGTAAATAAAGACTAAACTACAGCGGAAGACTCTATCGTCATGTCGTGGCCATCCCCGGCCTATCAGTACCATCTCTATACCGCTCAATATCCGCTCACCATCCCCGAATGGATCACCGCAGTTTTACAAAACAACACCGGGTCAAAAGTACTAATCACACAATCAATATAGACAACAGTAATAAGGCAAACAGACAAATTGAACCGCCACACACACACACACACACCAACCAACCGTCTCAATCACCGATCGTCCACTTTGGACCACCCCGCCCGATGGGGGACCGCAGCCGTTCCCACCTAAGCCCCGCTCATCGTACGAGCGATAACCCTGTATCATTAATGTGCACATCCCTTCGTGGCGGGTTCCATGAAGGCGAAACTAGGGCGTGAGATCACTCCATGCAAGTGACCCCACTCACCGAGAACGCATCTCGAGAGCCATCAACAACCATAACCACATTCACAATCACAATCACAATCATATCAAATAACTAACTACAACACATCACCAATATCCCATTATGGGACTAATACCGAGTAGGAAATCCTACCTGGAAAGCAAACACGCAGACGATCTAAACAAATTGTCTCAAAACGGCTCCTCTACGAACTCTCCTCCTATCATACATAACACATAAAGACTACCATTCAATTCCTACTCATAAAATCCCCAATTGCTAAATTAGGGTTTCAACTACCTTATCAAAACATTATAAAACTTATGTTAAAAGCTTACCCTCGACGCAAGGAATCCAACAACACGAAAAACAACGAGAATCGACCGTCCGAACTCGGGAATCGTTAAGGATGCGATTAGGAAGAAGAACTGCCGCTTTCTCTCTTAAACAAGTTTTAGGTTTTGGTAAAAGTGTTTTAAAACAAAGACGAATTGGTTTAAATACCCTAATCGCATAATTAACAAAACCCGCGAAAACTCCCCCGTAAAACCGGGCGCTCGATCGAGTACCCAAGGTACTCGATCGAGTACCCCCCTACTCGATCGAGTGCCCGAGCTACTCGATCGAGTGCCCAACAGGTCAGAAACTATTTTATTCTGCAACATACCCTTACTCGACAGAGTAAGGGCTACTCGATAGAGTACCCCCAAGACCATAAATACGGAGTATTACATCTTCAATGTGGATACATCCTCTTAGTATCCTCTTTGAAGAGGAAGAGGAAGACATCCTTTATTTAATTTATGAAGTATGTCCTTATTTTGGCCCTTGTGCCATATAAGAGAGAAAAAGTGTGATGGGGTCCTCTTTGATGTGGAGAAAAAGAGAGGAAGAGGATGAGAAATTGGAAAATGTGGCAAAAAATAAGAGAAAATATTGTACCCAATGAAAAAATTAGAAAAAATAAAGAAGAGGAAGAAGACCTCCTCTTCAATGTGGATGCTCTAAGTCCCGTCCTTTGGGAGAAACTAGGATTTGCATATTATAGTATCACAAATTCTCATTATAAACAGACACTATCCGTCTATACGTATAGACGAATACCATTTTCCCTCACAAAATACCCATTTGCCATAAAGTGGGAAGCACATGGGGGGTGCCCCACCTTGTCCCTCCTACCAATTTTATTAGAGGTCTTTACCCGTCTGTTCGCCCATCCGACTATACCAAGACCTATTGTTATAGTATTGCGTAGGCCACTTCCCATTGGTATCACAAGTCACAACCAATGAAATTTAAGCGCGTGGATAGCTAGAAACCGACATAATAGATACTCCTTCCGTTCCGGTCATTTGTTATCTTTTGGTTTTGACACAAAGACCAAGAAAAGAGGAGAAAGTCAATTAGTAAATGACATGTGGACCAAATTGATTGTGAATGACCAAATTGTTCATCAAATGCATTCCTAAAATAAAACAATTGGTCTCCCTTGTGACGGGTTACCATTTGTGTCGGATATTTTGTGAGATAAAATGGTAATAAAATGGGTTAGTGGAGAAAGGGGACCACATAAATAGTGTTGCAGAGAGAGAAAAAGTGGGTACATTGTGAGGTAAAATGGTATCCGTCACAAGCTTGTGACGAATATGTCATGTCTTCAATGAGAATTTGTGAAAATAAAAAAGGACAACAAATGACTGAAATAACCAAAATGAAAAAGGACAATAAATAACCGTGACGGAGGGAGTACATGGTAATTTCTACATTCTTAAATTTGTGTTTTGTCATTTGCATTGTTGGTATTATAGTCTTAAACATTTACTCATTGCATTGTTGAATAAGGAAGAATAAACCAATTAGGAAGAACATAATAAGGTTTCACAAATGGAGAACGCCGCGGAGTCATCTATTTTGTCGTCGTCAATGCCGCCATATTCACCACCACTTGAGACGATAGTTGTCGTATCAGGTGCAAATGTTACTGCTACTCATGGTACACACTGAATACTCCTCCGTACCGGTCAATTGTTGTCTTTTGATTTTGGCACAAAGATATTCGTTACCACCCGTTGCTTGTAGAATGATGTCTTGAATTGAATCCTTCTTGTCTTTATCGTTCCTCTCGGCCTCTCCTGCAACAATGAACGAACTGAGGGCTTGGCTTTGTGCCAAGCGTACTCACTCCGACGCTCAAGTCAGTAACTTAGGGGATAAGTTGTTACTTGGCTCAATGTATATTGTAGAGAGATAAGGAAGATAATACCAGATGAATAGTGTTTCTTAGGTTTAGTTGTGTGTCCTTTCCTCAATGAAGGTTGAGGAGTATTTATAGACTTTCACCTTTTGTCACGTAGTGGCCAAGTGGCCAAGTGGCTAGCAGGTGAAAAGACTGATCTACCCCTCGGCCGAGGGACCTATGGCAGGCCGGCGGGCCCTGCTGACTCACCGCCGAGGGGTCTTGGATGTGAGTACGCGGGTATGTGCCCCGGCTGGCAAGTTGCCATGCCGAGACCCAGCCGACAGCCGATGGGTCGATCGGCTAGGCTGCCTAAGCCGTTGACTTGCTGTGGATATCTTTGACCTTGCTCAATATGTTGACTTGGTCAGCGGTGCAGAATATGCCCCATCAATTTGCCCCCAGCGTAGTCTATGCCGTGGTATGGGCTCCGATGTACGTTTGAGCGTATATTCTGCGCAAGTAATTTTGTGAAAAATTTTCTGCATCGGCTTCTTCTGCGGTGGCTTCTTTTACCTCGGCCTGGTCTTTTCTTAGGCCGTACCTTATCCTCCCTCCGCATGGATGCGTGAAGGGCATCCGATGTGGAAAAGAAAGTGACGCTGGCCGAGACCAGGGTTGAGAGTGCCGGTTGTTTTTGATTGCCCCCGGCCGGCGCTACTTAGCTTGGTTGATCATGTGGCCGGCGGAGAACAGATGCTTGGGAATTTGTTGAGGAAGGTGAATAGGCGGAGAGATACGAATGGGCGTGTTGAAGACGCTTGGTCACTGTTGCATTGATTGACGTTCGACTGTTGCAACGATTGACATCCCGTGGTTGCATGTCTGACACGTGTCTGCACGCTGATTGGTTGACGCTTCATGGGCTGTTCTCTGATTGGTCTTTCTTCATGGGCTTTTCCCTATAAATAGGGCAGTTATCCCGTGAAATTGGTCACCAATTTCATTCTCCAAAATTTTCTGCTCTCTAAACTTTCAAAGGCTTCTTTGTCTTCTATTTCTCAGAGTTGTTACTCCGGCGAGTGTTTTTCTTCAAGGTAAACAAACAAACTTTCCAATTTCTTAACTCTGTAAGTTATTATTGTAAACATGTCTTCTGCTGATGCCGGGCCTAGCAAACCGACGCGGGGGGGGGGGGGTCCCCGTCGCGTCTTGATGAGGAGGAGAAATTGGACGCCCTCCTGATAAGGCCTGGGGGCCCTAGGTCTCCTTCTCCTGAAGTCGATCCTCGAATTTTGGATGAATGGGAGGATGACTCTGATGTTGATGATGACGCAGACGATTTTGGTGATGATGCTGAAGAGGCTCGTCCCAAAGAGGTGAGGCAGTACGTTATGGATCACGGTGACGTCTGCAAGGTACGCGTTGACCGAGCTTGGACCCATAAGTTGGCCAGTTGTTCTGGTGAGAAATTTTTCGAGGGCCATTTCTTCTTTGGCAGGGGATACAAGATTGTTATCCCTGAGGAGGGCCAGGCCGTCTGTTGCCCTCCGTCGGGCCATACCGGCGTATACATGCGACACTTGGAGTACGGGCTCCGGTTTCCGCTGAATGAGTACGTCATGGCCATCATTAAAGCTATGAACGTCGCTGTGGCCCAACTGCATCCGTTGGCCATGAGGACGATAGTCGGCTTTGTGTGGCTTTGTCTCTTCAAAGGGGAGGCCCCGACGGTGAATTTATTCCGCCGGCTTCATTATCTCCACACCGTCAATCTCGGCCGCGTCGGTTGGTACAAAGTGTGCACACGGAGAAAGGTTATATCTCTGTTGACAAACTTACTTCTTGCAAAGACTGGAGAGATCGGTGGGTGTATGTTAAGGTGCCGGATGACTATCCGCCGCCCTCTCCTTTCAAAGCACCAAGTGAATTTGCGGTGTGAGACTAAGGCGGAGCATGACGGATGGGTCGGCGGAAGAAGCTCAAGATGGATGCCGGCAAGGTCCTTCTTAAAGAGGATGAGAAGTCTGGCGATGAGGCTTTTGAGGCGGACAAGGGTGGGGTGCCGAAAAAATGGATTCCCCAGCGCAGAGATCATTCTTCGGGATGAGCCGCTCGCTTTGTCGGCCTCATACCGCCCTAGCACGGGGTGAGTGGGGTCGGTATGAGGCCCATCACCGCTCTTAATGTTCCTGTTTTTCGAACTTCGATTTATTTTTTCTACTTAATTCTTGCTTTTATTTCTTTCGCAGACCACTTTGGACGGGATTTGTCTGAGGATATCCTCCGGAGAATGGGGTTGCACAAAGACAAAACCGTTGCTAACTTGCATCCCAAGGCTCTGACCCATGACCGTAGGACGTCGCCGAATGATCTTATGGACCAGCGGCTGAAAAGCTTGAATGCGGTGGAGGCCCAGACGAAGGTTGTTAGTAACATGCCGCGCCATACGCGAAAAACAAAACCTTCGGCGGTGATGGCATCGACATCGGCTCCGCCTTCCATCCCCCCTGTTCAGAAGGAGACGGTGGAGATCGTTTACATCTCCAATGGGGATGACTCCGGTTAGGAGGAGGGTCTCCCCTTGTCCGTAAAAGAAAGCAGACAGCCTTTACCGCTGCCGTTGCTTCTGCTGCTGACGAGGAAATGCGCCCTTCGGCCAAGAAGGCCAAGCACGGTATTGATCTATCCTGTGGCTCAGACTTAGCCGGTTCATTAGGCGCTGCCGGTGACAGGCTTTCCGGCATGTCTATGTATGTTGATACTGATGCTTACTTTAAATTTTGTAGATCAGCCGCTGTCGGCCGCCGCTCTTGTCGAGCAGCAAGTGGAGGAGAAACCCGCGCAGGCTGGTGATCATAACGTCGCCATCGACTCTTCATCCCAGAAGATTTCCCTTTCCGCCGCAGTGGTGATCCTAACGTCGCCGGTGACTCTTCATCCCAGAAGGTTTCCCCCTCACGCCTTGTAGTGGAAAGCGAGGTTGATCAAGAGATCGGCGAGGTGGAACGAGCCGACCGGTGCTCGTATCATGGAGCGAGAGAAGGCCGTGGCTCATCCGCTTTTGAGCTTAATGCCACTAAGAAGGTGGCCGCGAAGGCGAAGCTGGATCTTCTCAATGAGCAGAGGCTTAGGGGAGATGCCGAGAAGGCGCTCTTGGCCGAGAGAAAGCTCGGGGAGGACGCTGAAAAGGAGGTCCTTTTACGAGAGAGCCAAGGCCGAGACTGCTGCGGCCGAAATTGAAAAGTCTTTGGCGAAGTGTAATCTTGTTCAGAGGCACGCCGACCTCTATTTCCAGCAGAGGAATGAATTCGGGGAACGGTTTCGAGATCCGGGGAAAGTGATTCGGAGCAAGGAGGCCATCATCGAGGCAAAAGGAGGACGACATTGAGATGCTCCAAACCAAAATGCTCCCCGACCGTGCTCCGATTCCGGAATCGGCCGAAGACGCTTGCCGGGAAGTAATTGAGGAGCTTTTCCCTCTTGAAGGTTCCTTTCCGTGGAGCAAATTCGACGAGCTGTTTGACGACAAGCTCGAAGCTAAGGAGAAGGCCGTGGAGGAGAAGGCCAAGGAGGCGGTGCGGGTGAAGATAGAGCAGGAGGCGGCCGAGGAGGCAGCAACTCTTGCTGAGAAGGCTAAGGCGGCCAAGGAGGAAGCCGAGAGGGCAAGGGCGGTGAGGAGGCCGAGGCTAAAGCCGAGGTCGCCAAGCCGAGGCCGCTAGGGAAGCTGCTGGGTTGCCCCTTGAGGAAGGTGCTGCTACCGCTGCTGATGGCGAGCAGCAACAGACATAGGGAGATGATATCTGTACCCTTTTGCCTTTGTCTTTGCATTTTGTGCAACTTTGGTAGGTTGTCTTTTGGCTGACCCTTATGGGGACGGCCGTCGTTTGTATTTCTTGTAATTTGTTGAACATATTTAATAAGAGCTCGTTTCTTCTGCCTCCGACTTGGCCGAGGTCTTTGCCTCATTCCTTTTCTGAGTTTTTTTTTTATTAATTGGGCGTCTCCTTTGTTTCCGCCTTGGCTTGACCGAGGCAGTCTAGAGTGCGTTCCTCAACTGTGTAATGCTTCTAAGGCGTTTTGATTGCTTTGCGAGTATCAACTGCGCTGGTCGTGATTGCCGCTCTTGTCGGTGTGACAGTGTGAGCCAGCATCTGCTTCTTGTTATTGACTGCCGTGGCGTCAACCACTTGGAGTGACTGCGACGGCGTCAAACCTCTTGGGGTGACTACCGTGGCGTTTACTACTTGGGGTGACTGCGACGGCGCCCACTTCTTGATGAAGACTGCCGTGGCGTCTACCACTTGGAGTGACTGCGACGGCGTCAAACCTCTTGGGGTGACTGCCGTGGCGTCTACTACTTGGGGTGACTGCGACGGCGCCTATTTATTCATGGAGACTGCCGTGGCGTCTACCACTTGGAGTGACTGCGACGGCGTCAAACCTCTTGGGGTGACTGCCGTGGCGTCTACTACTTGGGGTGACTGCGACGGCGCCTATTTCTTCATGGAGACTGCCGTGGCGTCTACCACTTGGAGTGACTGCGACGGCGTCAAACCTCTTGGGGTGATCGCGTGGCGTCTACTACTTGGGGTGACTGCGACGGCGCCTATTTCTTCGTGGAGATCGCGCTCTTGTCGGTATGACAGAGTGAGCCGACATCGCTATCGATAAAGACTACTTGCTCTTGTCGGTATGACAAAGTGTGAGCGGGCGTCTTGCTTCCTAGTGACTAGGGGGAAAATGAACATTTTGATGGAAGACTTGGACGATTTTTCATTAGGTAAAAACATGCGTTGGGGTGCCCACAGCTGTTTTGGGACACCTCCGCCGCTTCATAGAGTATTCCCGAGATTACCAGCGTCCTAATGGCCTATCAAAGGCACACCGTCCTAGTCAGCCGCTAGTTACATCCATGAGGTTGCCCTCCTGTTGTAAGGATAGACTTTTCCCTTTCTCTGATTTCTTTGCTACTTTGAGGGATTGCATGTTGCATCCTCTGGCAGCTATCTGGACGTTGACCACCTCGTCATTCTCGTCTTTGGAGACGAGCTTATGCGCTTCCCCCAGGTCCGAGACATACATCAGTGTTAGGGCCCGGATGGACATCACTGCGTCAGCCTCGCTCAGGGTGACTCGGCCTATGAGAACGTTGTAGGCGGACGAGCCGTCGATGACCACGAACTCAGCTAGGACATTCTTAGCCGCATTCTTTTCGCCGAACGTCACCGGGAGTCTGATTGATCCCGGTGGTACCAGGCCGGCCCAGAGAAGGCGTGTATAGTGGGTTGGTGCGGGGCTCAAGTCCTTGACTTTCGGCCGAGGCCGAGGAAGCACTCCCGAACATGATGTTCGTGTACGTGCTGTGTCAATCGGGCACCTCTTGACCAGGTGGTTGGATATGTCCAAATTGACTACAAGTGGGTATTTGTGAGGAGCGATGACTCCTTCGTAGTCCTTCCTTCCAATGGTTATATCGGGGATGTTGGAAGCGGGGATCGCTGTGTTGGGCACAAAGTTGATGGCCTGATATAGCTCGTTCAGGTGCCGTTTGTGCCCATGAGCGGACCCTCCGTTCTCGTTGCCTCCGATGACAACATGGATCACTCCTATCCGTTCGAAGACGGATTTCTTACCTGAACTGTCGGCGTCAGTCTTTTGGCCTTTGGCAACGTACTTGCCGAGGCTCCCCTTCCGGATCAGCTCTTCAATGGCATTCTACAGAGGCCGGCAGTCGTTGGTCAAATGGCCGGTGTGGCCGTGGTACTCTCAAGATCGGCTCGTGTCACCGTCACTTTTTGGCTTGGGGGTCTCTCCCACTTCTGGCCCTCGTTTTTGCTCAGGGCGAAGACCTCGGCGGCAGATACGACCAGAGGGGTTTTATCACTATACCGCCTCACGGTGGTACGTTCCCGAACTCCACCCGGCACTGTCGAGTCTGTTTCTGGCGGGTTTGTCGACCGTGACCTATTATTCTCACGACGTCGTCATCGGACCGTGACCCGTTCTTTGTCACGGCGTCTTTCATCCGGGTTGTCCTCCCGGTGGCTCTTCTTCTCTGAGTGCTCGGCCTCGCTAGGGCCTACCCAGGTCTTGTGATAGTCTTCTACCTTGATGGCCTGGTCGGCCATCCTCCTGGCGGCATCCAAGCTCAGGCCTCCGCACTTGATGAGCTCATTTTTTAAGTCTCCCCTTGGGAGGCCCTTCATCAGCGCGAAGGCCGCCAGTTCGGGATTAATTTCTCGAATCTGCTGGACCTTTCCATCGAACCTCTTCACATAGCTTCGTAGAGACTCGCCCCCCTCCTGTTTGATAGTTAGGAGGTCCGATGTCTCCACGGCCCTTCTCTTGTTGCAAGACTTGGGCTAGAAAGGCGTCTCTTAGGTCGGCGTAATAGTATACCGAGCCGTCGGGAAGCCCTTTGTTCCAACTTTGAGCCATCCCATGCAAAGTTGTTGGGAAAACTCGGCACCAGACCTCATCGGGCTGCTCCCATACCGACATGTAAGACTCGAAAGCCTCAGCGTGGTCGGCTGGATCACTATCTCCTTTGTATGATAGGGGTGGCAACTTGAGCTTAGTTGGCACCTGGACTTCTAGGACGTAGGCGTTGAGGGGTGTCGACCACGTGTCGAACGACACGCGGCGATCGGCTCCTCGCATTCCTAATCCGGCTCCTCTCCTCGTAGCGGGAAGGACTCCTTCTTCGACTCGGACTTCTTCTCCAACTCTGCTGAGTCGGACTCCTCCGGTTCCTTTGGGGTAAGCCTCGTTCGTCCGGGGACGCTGTCCTCCCATGAGCGCGGGAAGGACTTAGGTCTACCACGCCCACTTTGGGCTCCCCCGGCGACTTGACCGGTCACTTCTCCTAGTGCTCCGTTCAAATTTCTCGGAGTCACATTTTGGGCCCTGGTCTCTTGGACGGTTTCCGCCGCTCTTGTCGGCGTGACAGTGTGAGCAGGCGTATTACTAATTAGGTCCAGGACCATTTTCAGTTTTGCTATGTCAACCACATGTCCCATGATGGTGACCTGGTTGGCTGGCAGCGGCGTGTCCGGTATTATTGGCATCCCGAACTCCGGTTGGATTACTCCGCCGGTGGAGGGCTGCACGACTCCAGAATTGTTGAAGGTATCATCCTGGTAGAATGGGGTTTCGTCGGTCACGACTGCGTCTTGTTGTTTCGACATCCTCTTAGCTTCTTGGGTGGGTTTTTGTTGTTTTTTTTTTTTTGTTTTGGGAATGAATGTGACTAGCTTCTAGTGTCTTTTCCCACAGACGGCGCCAATTGTTCCGGGCGTAATTCCGGAGCAGATATTCGTTACCACCCGTTGCTTGTAGAATGATGTCTTGAATTGAATCCTTCTTGTCTTTATCGTTCTTCTCGGCCTCTCCTGCAACAATGAACGAACTGAGGGCTTGGCTTTGTGCCAAGTGTACTCACTCCGACGCTCAAGTCAGTAACTTAGGGGATAAGTTGTTACTTGGCTCAATGTATATTGTAGAGAGATAAGGAAGATAATACCAGATGAATAGTGTTTCTTAGGTTTAGTTGTGTGTCCTTTCCTCAATGAAGGTTGAGGAGTATTTATAGACTTTCACCTTTTGTCACGTAGTGGCCAAGTGGCCAAGTGGCTAGCAGGTGGAAAGACTGATCTACCCCTCGGCCGAGGGACCTATGGCAGCCGGCGGGCCCCGCGACTCACCGCCGAGGGGTCTTAGATGTGAGTACGCGGGTATGTGCCCTACCGGCAAGTTGCCATGCCGAGACCCAGCCGACAGCCGATGGGCTGCATCGGCTAGGCTGCCTAAGCCGTTGACTTGCTGTGGATATCTTTGACCTTGCTCAATATGTTGACTTGGTCAGCGGTGCAGAATATGCCCCATCAATTGTATAGAGACAGATAGAGTGAAGAGAGAAAAGTTGTGTTGTGTGTTCTGAGAAGGTAGAGAATGGTAGTATATATAGTAGATGTAGGAAGGATCCAGAACCGCATTAAAGTGTCTCGTAAATAGCTTTTCGAAGACTGCAAAATCAGTATTGTAAAGCACGAAAGTCTCGCCATAGAAGATCGCACTTTCGGTTTAGAAAAGACGCAAAAATTCTCTAAAAGACTGAGTAATCAGTTTCGGAATTAGTGCAAAAATATTATAGAGAATAAGTGATCGTACTTCCAAAAACGGCCTACGGCTCGCACCGCAGGTGCTTTACCAAAGCCCAGAGCCCAGAGCCCGTGCCCGACGTGGCGTGGCGTGCGCGCGCGCGCGTGTGTGGCTGTACGGGCCCTTTACCACTACATATCTAGTAGTCCAAAATAAAAGATCACTTATAAACTATAATACTCCAACATATTTAATCAATGTGGGATTCTTTTGAAGCATAACTAAGTAATATTTCCAACATGAAATACATTGTGCACTTTGTAAGGTCCCTCTCATGAAGGACGTAGCAACGGCAGCCGGGATGGCATCATGTAGTTCATCAACTTTTTTATGCAGAACCGATGGATACAACTCGTCATATTATGGATGACATTCATTTTCCCAAGGCTGAGACGTGCAACTGCTAATATCATGCAAGAAGTTACACCAACAATGGGACTTGCATTCATAGCAGTATGCATACAAAATATAAACCAGGTTGCTTTTTCTCAGCAAAAAAGTCACTCCAACAGGTAAACGGTGTTGCCGTCGTGCTTCTATTATATGGGCTTTTAACACCCAATTATGCCGGAGGCCGCTTTGTCATGGCCATTGGTGATTTGGTGTCATACTTGTCGCAGGATCGGCCGTGGCTATCGCATTTAGGTAATATATTAGAGAAAATACTTGTGTGAATATATTACAGGCTACAGTTGCAAATAATCGTAACACTATAATTAGATAACACTTGTGAATATTTTATGGAATTCAATTGTAAATAATAATCTTAGAAGAAAGCAAGTTAGTTACTTGTACAATTGTAAATATTACAGTAAAACGCAACCATAATTCATACATATTGTGTTTTACATTGCGTTCACTGTTCACATATTCTAAACATCTCCTCTGTTTTTGTTTCTAAGTTAGTCGTTTTTTGTTATTAATTATCGTTTAATAATATACAAAAATCAACGTTACTAAAATACGTAAAGAAAAAGAAAAGTTACTAAAATGTGGGGTTTTAATTACTCAAGGACAAAACGGTATTTTTTCGAGGCGAATTATAGCAAACCCCTTTACATTTCGTAAGGGTAGTACACATACAATTGATTATATTAGAGAAAATGTGTCACTAATAACAGATTTCAAAGCATTTTCGAAATAAACAATTAGTTGATTTCGAAAATGTGGAAAATTATATGTTGTTATATACAATTAGTTAAGTTGTACATACCTCGAAATAATCCGTAATTGTAATTGCCATTGGTAGTATGTATTTCGTCGTATTTCTTTTTTGTCGATTTCTTGAACACCTTGACAAAAGTTTCGACTTAGTGAACCTTTCTGTATGGTAGAAATGTTGTAGGTACGTAGCATGCATAAACTTACGTATCAAGTATCTTTCAATTGTTATTCATCTATTGTGATGGAAACTCTGTGTATATATAGAGGAAGAATGGTATGTAGTGACCCGATTATTTCAATTTTCAAAGAAAATATCCTCGTGCAAAGAGTAATTTAATCGCACGACAAAATTAAATCTTGAGAGTAAATACAAGAGCATGGGTGCAACAATGACAAAATCTTGGGAGTAAATAAATAAGACCGTCTTAAACTATGAGTCAACTACTAGTTGAGATCCCGTGCTAAAGCTCGACATTTATGAGAGACATTAGAGAATTTAACAATTATTTAATTATATTTAACTTGTTTTAACTCCATTTGAAATTTTAGTATAGAATAAAACTTAATATTAATAATGTTTTGTATTAAGAGATAGAAAAAAAAAAGGTTCAACACTGTTACTCTATATAAAATTGCGGAAACTATTTTGTGTATATATGTGTTGTAATAAATATACTTATGTATATATTAAATAAAAAAATTAAAAAATTAAACAAAATTTAAATGCTCGCGTTGTATAGAGTAGAAATAGATATTAAATTAAAGTGTGAGAAAAATATATATTATTGGCAATTTTTTCGTTTTAGAAGTAAAAAGAATATATGAATGCTCTTATCTTGTAGTAGGTTAGTTGTTGTATGTAATTAATTAGTATTGGCTCAGTTGTAGCTATATAAATGTGTAAGTGAAATAGAATTATATGGAATTAATTAGTTTGGCCCAATTGTAAATAGAATATAATGAAGCCCAAATATGCAATATTCATTTAGGCGGGAAAATATTAAAGCTTTCTTATTCTTTTAGTTTAGTGGGGATGCGAATCAATTAATGGATAATGAGTAACCAAACTAAAAACTAAATTAGATTATATAAAAGGTAAGTTAACTATAACTGTGGCCGATAATGAGCCGAGTTGAGCCTGAATTTGGTCTTACTCGACTTTTGCTCAAGAACCATAATTCGAGCCTATCCGAACTCGAAAAAAATGTGCTCGCGATCCTTGAGCTCAAATCGAACCTATATACTCCGTATAATTGTTAAATGTTTTGATTTTTTTTCTTCGATATTTGCAATAACAAGGCTCAAAAATATAATCATGATAAAAGAAAATTATAAAACGGTTTTTCTAACATATGCCCACTAGGCATAGGATAAGAAATCCAAAAAGAAAAGAATTTAATGATATTTTTATGTGAAATTGCATTATCCTATTACTTTTACTTTTCTTTACAAGAATTACATTTATTACTTTTCTGCTTTGATTTCTTATCTTATGCTAGTGAGCATAACTTAGAAAAATCATTTAAAAAATATGGGCAATATCTTATCTAATCGAATAAGTTTGAGCTACTCGCAATCTTTTGAGCCGAACTAGCATTTGCTCGACTTGTCTCTCATTACGTTGTTCAACCGAGCCCACTCAAGCTTTAACCGAACCAATCTAAAGTTGCTCGCGAGCTGTCTCGTCTCATTATCACCCCTAACTATAACAAAACGAAATAGGGTCCATATCATAAGTACTCCAGTATTTAGACAAGCTTACGAAAACGGCATGATTATTGTTTAGTTGTTTTTCAAATGAGACTACAACTAATTCTTCCTAAGATTACTAATCATCGCTCCTGTAAGGTACACACAGTAATAAAAAAACGTGATTATGTCTTATCATCGCTCCCATGTAAGAGCTAGTGAAATTAAATTGTTGCACACTTATGCCGATTTTGTTACATCCTTCTACCCATTTAATTAATGGTTGACAAATAAGTAAGAGCTTATGACAGTTGTGAACACATTACATGAGATAAAAGAGGCACTTCCACTTGCCTCTCCCACTTGCAAGTTACAAGCTTGTCTCACGTCAGCAAGTGACGTGTTCACATCCATCACAAATGACAATTTTGGTAATATTTTATTCATTGTGTTCCAGTGTTTTGTTCATCTTTTTTAATTTATTCTTTATAAATAATATTTTAATCAAAAACAAATAAATGATGAGTGAATAAAAGAATATTTTTTTTATAAAAGAAACATAGACAAATAAACTAAAAAAAACATACGAAATGACAAGATGGGATATTTCGTTCACTTTGCGTTATTCATTTTCACATTTCAAGATAATTATTTCTCTTTTTATAATATAGTGAAAATAGTATGAAATGTATAACGAATCTTATAATACAATTTTCATAATTTTTAAAAGGTTATATTTTTGTAAAATTTATAATCTTTATTAAGCTCACTTTAAAAAAGCAAAAAAACGAGGATTGTTATTAACAATGGAAATTGGCACCATGCAGCAAGTACACATATTCTGTGTTTGTTTCTCATTTATTGATACAAAACAATCCTCCAATCTTTTGGGATTTCTAATTCTGTGCTACATGTTGGCTAAACCGGCACACTTCCCTCATGTATATGTTTTATTGGAACGTCTTCGGGTAATTGGATTTATCTTTTGAATAATGGGTATTGAGTTGATAAACGACGATAAAATCTTTCTTACAAATTCACCATTGTTTTTTCACTATGCTTTATTTGGATGCACTTAATTAACAATAACTCTCTTGTGTTACTTGTTAGAAGGTTACCTCGGTATTCTACCAAAAGAAAACACTAACTCTTCCCTTTAAGAAAAAAACATTAATTTCTGTCTTATTTATTTGTTTACCTATTTTATTATTTGTAAAAATTATTTTAATCAAAGAAAAAATGATTAAGATCGATGTGGCAATGTAGTATATTCAGATTCACAAAATCTCATTTGTGACGGCACGTATCCGTCACTTTGGAGTGACGGATACCATTTTCCCTCACAAATGACCCAAATAGAGGAGAGAGGGAAGCACATGGGGGTGCCCCCACCTTGGCCCCCTATCCGTTTTATGAGTGACATTATCCGTCACTTGCTCCGACCCGTCTTCAGCAAGACTAATTGATTCAGATTTCCTTACATCCTTTAGCATTTACGCATGTAAGACCTAGCGAATTCAAATTGTTGTACACTTCAAAGCTTATTCACTCTATCCCAATCACGTGTTCACTTTAGTTTTTTAATTCTTTTTGAATAACACTTTAATTAATAGTAAATAAATAATGAGTTAATGAATTCCTTGATTACTAGTACATCCTGGCGTGTCATTTTCACATTTCGAGGTATTTATCTTTCTTTTTATAAATGCAGGAAAAAAACATTATAATATATATATTCATATAAAAACTTTATTCGTTACGAATCTAATGATATAATTTTCATAATTTTTAGTTGGTTATATTTTTGTAAAATTTAAATTTAAGCACATCTAAAATGAAAAATGTGTAAATTAACTATCTATCCTCCTTAAGTCCTATCCTTTAGGAGAACTTAGGATTTGCTTATTATAGTATTGCGTAGGACACTTCTCATTTGAATTACGACCAATGAAATTTAAGCGCGTGGATAGCTAGAAACCGACATAATAGATACATTGTAATTTCTACATTCTTAAATTTGTGTTTTTTCTCATTTGCATTGTATTGTTGTTGGTATTATAGTCTTAAATATTTCCTTATTGCATTGTTGGTTGAATAACCAAACCAAAAAGGAAGTACAATAATAAGGTTTCACAAATGGAGAACGCTGCGGAGTCATCTATTTCATCGTCGTCAATGCCGTCATCTTCACCACCACTTGAGACGATAGTTGTCGTATCAGGTGCAAATGCTACTGCTACTGCTACTGCTACTCATGGTACATACTGTTTAGAGTAAATTAACAATTACTCCCTTATAGAAACCACTTTTCTAAAAAAACTCCCTTATGAAAACTTTTTAATTTTTTACTCCCATAAAACTTACTCTGATCAAATATTGCACCCAAAATGCCTCTCCGGTGACTGATTCCGTCATTTTTTGAATTTTCTCATTTTAAGTCTATTTTTATGACCAAATTGCCCCTCTCCTCTCTTATATGCCTCTTATACTCTTGTATCTCCTTTATACTCATGTTCATCTTCTTCCTCTTTCAAACCCAGAAAATCACATAATTTCAGTTGTGCACTACATAAATTGTCTATCATGATGGTTTGGAGAAGATCTGCATCCAAAATCAGATTGAGTTTTTTTTTCGAAAACCCATCTCAACTCTTTCGACTTTGATGTCGAGAAATTTAGTCATCTTGAACTGTCAGTTAATCAAATGTCTAAAACCCGGACCTTTAGGTATCGTCTGTTTTAGAGGGGTCATTGGCAATTTTCAGTATTTTATCAGAATGGAGCTCCAATATGGGTGCGTAAGAACAAGTTGTGGAATTTATGTAGTGCACAACTGAACACTTTAGAAGCCCAGAAATTTGAATTAAAACCGCATCAATTAGGGCTATGAACAAATTAATTTGTCAAAATAAATCCAGAAACTAGGTATGTTCATCTTCTTCCTCTTTCAAACCCAGAATTTTGCGTTTTAAACCCAGAAATTTCGATTTCAAACCCAGAAATTAGGGTTAAAATCACATAATTTAGGGTTAGAACCCAGAAATTTGAATTAAAACCGCATCAATTAGGGCTTTGAACAAATTAATTTGTCAAAATAAATCCAGAAACTAGGGTTTACAACACGCAAAATATGGCTTTGAACAAATAAATGGATTCACAATTAAACCCAAAAATTAGGGTTTAAAACAAACAAACTAATGTCGCAAATTTGGGGGAGATTTTTAGGGTAAAAAACACAAATTGGGGAGGAAACTTACGATTATCAATCTGGAAACATCAAAAATTGGGGGAGGATTCACCAAGGCGCAAATTTGGGGGAGATTTTTAGGGTAAAAATTTGAATTTTAATGTCGATGAAGATGAATAGCCTAATAGCAACTGAAAGTTGGCTTAACAATAACACAGGGGCATAACGGTCCTAAAACACGACTTTTCACCTGAAAATCCATTTGGGTGCAATATTTGATCAGAGTAAGTTTTATGGGAGTAAAAAATTAAAAAGTTTTCATAAGGGAGTTTTTTTAGAAAAGTGGTTTCTATAAGGGAGTAATTGTTAATTTACTCTACTGTTTACTAAATATTTAGCTTTGCACTCTTATTTAATTCTAATTGACTGGAGTAGTATTAATTACACTACTTAAGTAAAGGGGTTGTTGTCCTTACTCAAAAATGGTGTGCTGTGTGGGTCATTGGATAATTACAAGTCAATTTGTCACTTTTTTAATACAAAAAGTACCAAAAAACAGAGGACTAGGCAGGGGACCCTGTCTTACTTTTGTACTCCTAAAAGTTTGGTACATCATTAGAATATGACTTACTCTAAGTTCGGTTAAGGTTTTTCTGTTGCACAATAATTTTCTAGTCAATTTGTCACTTATCATAATCCATCTCAAGCTCTTGCAGATTGGTTGTTGCTGGAGTTAGGCTATGATTGTTATTCATCCTTCACCAATTTCAATTCCTTAATCGGGCCAACTTTTATTTCTGCATTATCTTTAATCCGAACTTGAACTGAAATGTTTGCATTTTGTAAGGTTCTTCTCGCGAGGGAAATGCCAATTTGATCAACTCATATATGCAAAACCGATGGCTGATAATCCTCATATTATGGGTGAATATGGTTTTTCAATGGATGAAACACGCAACAACTCATGTTATAGAGCAAGTGAATTCAAAACATTTACCAAATTGCATTTTCCCAGGTGGTCACTACCCATAAAGGGAATTCTCTCAAGATAATAAATGCTATTGCATCCCTTCTACTACTGTTTGGCCTTATAACGCCAAGTACACATGCCGGAGGCCGCATTGTCATGATGATCGGTATCATTCTCGTTTCCGGATCAGCCCTAGGCACGGCCTTTAGGTAGTTACAATATGCACACACACAAAAATACACAACTTTAGTAGTAGTACACTATTATTAGCGTTAAACCGTATTGTTAGTTTGTAGTTTGATACGGAGTATTAGATTGGAGTATACTAACTTACTCCTCATATTACACTTGTAAATACAACAGATAGAGGCATGAATATATATTATACTTCCTCCATTCAACTCCACTCTACCTATTTCACTTTTATACACTATTCACAATTATGTATTCAATTTCGATTTTCTCTCGATACGTAAGTGGAAATATATTCATGTGGGATCTTGTTTGATTCGTCTTTACGAGTACATTAAAAATATCTAACTTTTATAATTTTTACAAATACGTAGCTGACGATATTTAGCGCGTAAAACACGCATTGGTAAACGTGTAAAAAGAAAGTGGTAGAGTGAAGTTGAATGGAGGAAGTAGAATTCAATTGTAGATGATCTTACAAGAAAGCAAGTTAATTGTACAATTGTAAATATTAGTAAAATGCAATCGTAACTCATATATATACATTTGTGGTTATTTGGCATGCTTGTGATTGGATCCCGAGTTATTATATGACTTGTTAAAATGTTTTAACATTGTGTTCGGATAGTCTAATTATTTCCTCCTCCTCAATATCATCTTATTTATTTACTTTTATTCTTTGTGAGATGTAATTCTAATTAAACCTACATAAATAATTGTGCCGAATAAAATACAAGAGAATAAGACAAATATAACAATAAGCAAGTGATATAATAATTAGAGTGATAATGAGACGAGACAGCTTGCGAGTAACTCGAGCTCGGCTCGTGAGACTGTGAGAGCTTGGCCCGAGCTCGATAACTTATTGAGTCAAGCCGAGGAAGCTTTGGTTCAACTCGAAAAGCTCACAAACAGCTCGAACTTGTGTGATAAATAATATTTTATTTGTTCTTATTTTATAAAAATAATTATCAGGATTATATCTTTCTATAACCATATCAAATATCTTCATTAATTTGCTCAATATTTTTATATGTAATCTTGAAATCATGTTTTTTTTAAATATCGAAAAAAAAAAAAACCAATAACTTAGCAATTACTATATTAGGCTTAAGTTGAGTTCGGACTCGGTTCGTGCTCGGGTTAAAGATGGCAAGCATGGTAATGAGTTCAATTATTTCAGGTTCGGTTTAAACCTGACGAGCAAGGTATTGAGTTCAATTTTTTCAAGCTCGGACTCGACACAACTCGTTGTCACTCTAAATAACAATTGAGCAGGATGGAGGGAAAATATGTCTATTACAGATTGTTCGTGATTTATTTAAACGCGTACACATACATTTGATTATATCAGTGAAAATATGTCTATAATAGATTTATAGCAGAGTTAAAAACATACTCAGAAATAACCATACCGAAATGTGGAAAATAATATGTTGTTAAATGCAGTTTTTTTTTGAACGAATGTTGTTATATGCAATTAGTTAAGTTGTACATACCTCGAATAATCCGTAATTCCAATTGACATTCGTATTATGTACTCGGTGGCATTTTTTTCTTCAATTTGTTGAGCACTTTGAGAAAAGTTTCGAGATTTAGTGGACCTTTTCTGTATGGTAGTAATGTTGTTGGTAGCATAAACTTGCATATCAAGTGTCTTTCAATTGTTATTCACTATTGTGTTGGAAACTCTATGTATATATAGAGATTAGAGAGGAAGAATAACAGTGACTCATTTTTTTCAATTTTCAAATAAAATATCCTCGTGCAAATTAGAGTTATTTAATCGCATGACAAAATCTTGAAGTAAATACAAGAGCATGGGGCATGACAAAATCTTGGAGTAAATACAAGACAGTTTTAAATTTTGAGTCAACTATGCGAATCATTTAATAGGTGATAAGTAACTAAACTAAAGTAAATTGGATTATATAAAAGACGAGTTAACTATAACTAGGCATGATAAGGAGCTGAGCCAAGTCCGGGTTTGATCTTGCTCGATTTTTGCTCATGAACTATAACTCAAGCCTATCCTAACTTGAAAAAAATGTGCTCACTATCTAGGTAGCACCAAAACGGACACGGACACGGACACGGACACGGACACGACACGGACACGTAATACGGCATCCCATGAAATTTAGAACACGGGACACGCTATTTAAATTTAATTAAAAAACATATTTTATGGTTATAAATAACGTATGATTTTATTTTTGTAATGTATTTGATTCTAAATTTAATGTATTTGATACTAAATTTAGATAACTGAAGGTAAATTCGACCTTAACTATAACTAATTTTAAATTCGGACCCAAACCAATCTTCTAGTCAATCTCTTTTGAGAATTTATTCCTCGTGTAAACTATAACATGATTAGGCGTGTGTCCGACAAGTGTCGGGTGTCCGGGTGTCGGACACGGTGTCGGACACGGGACGGCTAGTTAGGAGGAGTGTCTGTGCTACCTAGCTCACTATCAAGCTTGCGAGCTATAATGCGATCTCGAGCTCAAATCAAACCTATATATATAATTGTTAAATTTTTGATTTTTTTTCTTCGATATTTGCAATAACAAGGATAAAAGATATAATCATGATAAAATATTTTTATAAAATAATTTTTTAAAATATGCCCATTAGGTATAGGATAAAAAATCAAAAAGTAAAAGAATTAAATGATATTTTTATGGGAAATTACAATGTCATATCACTTTTACTTTTTTTTTTAAAGAAAATACATTTATTTCTTTCCTATTTTGATTTCTTATCTTATGCCTAGTGAGTATAGGTTAGAAAAACCATTTAAAAAATATGAGCAATATGTTAGCTAATCGAACTAGTTCGAGCTGCATGTGAGTTTTTTGAGTCGAGCTAGCGTTTGCTCGGCTTGTCTCTCATTAAGCTGTTCAACCGAGCCTAAGTCAAACTTTAACCGAACAAATCTAAAGTTACTCGCGAACGGTCTCGTCTTATTATCACCCCTAGTTATAATAAAACAGAATAAGGTCCCTATCATAACATTCAGTATTTAGACAAGCTTACGAAACGGCATAATTACTTAGTTGTTATTCAAATGAGACAACAACTAATTATTACTAAGACTACTAATCATCGCTCCTGTAACGTGTACACACAGAAATAATACGACGTTGATTATGTCCAATCATCGCTCCCATGTAACTATGTAAGAGCTAGTGATATTAAATTGTTGCACACTTCTGCCGATTTTGTTACATCTTTCTAGGCATTTTAATTATTGGTTGACTTATAAGTAAGAGCATCCACAATGGTAAGCTAGTTGGTACTAGTTTACCTTTGCCACGTCATTTTTTTGAGCTACAACCATTTCAAGCTACAACTTACTCCAACGGTGAAATCGATTTCCTACTAGCTTTATGTGACCCACCTAACACACTCTCCTATTATTTTATTCAATTTTTTATTTCTAAATATAAAATTAAAACATTATAAATGAGACCACTATTTTCCTATTGGTTATGTTTTTTTGTGGGTCCATTTAAGCAAGTAGCCTCATGGAGCTACTAGCTCAATTTTTTTTAGCAAAGCTAATCTATTTGGACTACTCCAATGGTTGAACTACTAGCTTGCAATTTCTTAAAATTGCAAGCTAGTCCTTTTTCTCAACCATTGGAGATGCTCTAAGAGCTAATGACAGTTATAAACACGTTACAAGAGACAAAAGGGGCACTCTCCCAGTCTCCCACTTACCTCTCCCACTTGCAAGTTGCAAGCTTGTCTCACGTGAGCAAGTGACGTGTTCATATCCATCACAAATGACAATTTAGGTAAAATTTTATCCATTTTGTTCTCGTGTTTTGTTCACCTTTTTGATTTATTCTTTATGAATAATATTTTAATCAAGAACAAATAAATGATGAGTGAATAAAAGAATATTTCTTTTTCTTATAAAAGAAACATAGACAAATAAACCAAAAGAAAACATACGAAAAGACAAGGTGGGATATTTCGTCACTTTGTTTTATTCATTTTCACATTTTAAGATAATTATTTCTCTTTTTAAAATATAATGAAAAATAGTATGAAATGTATAACGAATCAATTTTCATAATTTTAAACGGTTATATTTTTGTAAAATTTATACTCCATATTAAGCTCACTTTCTAAAACAAAAAAATGACGATGTTATTAACCATGGAAATTGGCACCATGCACCAAGTACACTTATTCTGTGTTTGTTTCTCATTTGTCTGTTATTACGTAGGTACAGGGGCGGACCTAGAGGGGGGCCCGGGGAGCAGGTGCACCCCATGAAATTTCAGAAATAAATATTTCTAAGTATCTAAACAAAATAGAAACTTGTCATGGCATAGTTGGTAGTACTGTGGACTATTATCTACGATATATGTGGTTCGAGTCCTGCTAACAACACATAAGTTTGTGTGTCTTTTTGGGCCTTAGCCCATGCAATTTATTTGCTATTTCAAATTTTGGGCCTTAGCCCATTGCTTGATATAGGATTTAAACCACAGACCTTTAGATGACTTACCAAATCTTGAACCATTGAATCACTTACATTTGTTAATAAATTTAGTATTAAAGTCTATTAAATTCTATAAAAACGAGATTATTTTTACATATATTTAGAATTTAACGTATTTTAGAGAAAACATTATTTTTTGAAATAGCATATCTATATGACAATTTTTTTTTTCATTCTTTTACTTATATAATACTTCATCCTTCGTCTCGGTCAATTGTTGTCCTTTAATTTTGGTACAAAGATCAAGGAGCTAATTATAAGATAACAAATTGATCAAATTGAGGATGAAATATCAAATTGCTCATTAAGTTCATTCTTAAAATAAAAAGGACAACCATTAACTAAGAACCCCAAAATAGAATAGGACAACAAATGACCGGGATGGAGGGAGTAGCTAATTTAGGAAAAAAATTCAAAATATAAAAATTTTGTCTTAAACACGCGTAAATAACGTGTCAAAAAAAATTTAGTGCCCCCCGACACTAAATTCCTAGGTCCGACACTGCGTAGATAGTACTTAGTAGTATAGTACACTAGCTATCCCCGCGTTATCCTCCATTGTTTTTTCACTATACTTTATTTGGTTGCAGTTAATTAACGATAAACACTTCTACCAAAAGGAAACACCAACTCTTCCCTTTAAGAAAAAAAACATTAATTCTAGTCTTATTTATTTGTTTATCTATTTAATGAATTGTAAGTTAATTAAAATAAAGAGAAAAATGATTAAGATCGATGTGGCAATGTAGTATATTTAGATTTTCTTACATCCTTGATCATGAGCCTTTACGCATGTAAGAACTAGCGAATTCAAATTGTTGTACACTTCAAAGCTTATTCACTCTATCCCAATCACGTGTTCACTTTAATTTGTTTATTCTTTTTTAATAACACTTTAATTAATAGTAAATAAATAACGAGTTAATGAATTCCTTGATTACTAGTACGTCATGGCTTATCATTTTCATATTTCGAGGTATTTATTTTTCTTTACATAGTGGTAGTGGGCTTGGTGGCAAACAATTAAGAAGTCTTAGCAGGTCCTAGGTTTGATTCTTTGTGTATTCATTTTACATCAATTATTTTTGGGTTTTTCGCCCTTGACTTTCATTTTCCAAATGATGATTTAGTTAACTAATTAATCATTTTGTTTTTTTCATTAGCTAGCTTTAATTAATTATTTTAGTTTCATTTTCTCTTTTTTTAAACTCTTGTTTCGCATTTGTAAATTTCAAAAGAACATTCATACGAAGTATCCCCTAAAATATTTTTAAAGTGTAAGTGACTTGATAACTTTGTCACTTTTAAAAAGACCGTTGGTCCGTTGGTCTTGCTTAAGACCATCTTAACTTTAAACCTCTAACACCTTTTTTTTACTTCTATTTCAATCGGGTGTGCAAACCGTCTTATGCTAACACGGTTTTAAAGAAGAGTGGTATTAAAAGAATAGTCTCATTTAACGGAAAATGGCTCATCTTCTAAAAAAAACTGTTACAAACATGTTATCGATGATGTATTTACCGTACTCAAATTGTAGCCTTATTTATCAAATTATTTTTCTCCTAAAAATAAAAGTGTAAATACACTAAGTGGAAGAAATAGAGAGAATATTTGTTTACAAGAAACAAAATAATATGATTAAAGTTTTTTTTTTTAAGGAGATTAAAGTTTTTTAATTAAAGTCAAAACATTGACGCGCTTAATTTATATTTATAGTCTTTGAAATTTTGAATATTGCGTCTCCTCATATATTAAAGGCCTTATATTTTCTTATGACTATAAGAAATACTAGGCGAGCATAAGGCCTCCACCTCATATTTGGAACAGGGCCTCCAAATTTAACGGGCCGCCCCTGATCGTGTACAACAATTTTACATGAAATTAAATCAAATCAAATCATCGTCCATCAAAGACACCTTACCTGGCCCCTCTTACAAATTAAAATGATTGATAATTGCTTACAAACCATGTCACGGAGTAATCACTCACAAATTCTCATTTAAAATAAAGTATATTTTAAGCTTAATTACACAAAAATCTGTTACACTGGCCTGACAACAAATTAATAGAACTTCCAAGACTTGTACACTGTCAAGTACGGAGTATTACACATTAGGGTAAAAATGGAGGTACCTAACAATAGGATCATAGGTTCGAATTCCCCTCCCCCATATATTACACTAACATTGCGCCTCATTTAAAAAAAAATTTTAAAAAAAAAGAATCTTGCAATTGGCAACATGTGTATAAATCAATATCTATCTATCTATATTATTAAAGGAAGCTTTTTTCGAGTGATTATAGAGTCTCCAATCTTTGTAAACTACGTATATAACAAAAAGATAGAATTTATGAACAATAAAAAAGTGAAAATTAACTATGATTAGGATTTATGTTTAAGAAGTCTAATACGACTCCAATATATTGCCTTCAAAGCTATATATATTCAATGCCCTGGCTTGATCGTCATTCAGTTTCTTTCTATTTATTATTCCATGTAATTTTTTAGTTGCTCATAGTATTTGACATTAATCTTTTTGTTTTGCTGCTTTGACAACTTTATACGTTTTGCTTAGCTTATTGTTATTGTTACAGTTGTTATTATGATGATTACTTTTTTTTTTTTTGAAAGGTATGGCTTATGCATGATATGATCTTTTACAAAGCATATAGATACTCCGTAGTTCTTTCAATTAGTATGATTTAAAATCATTCTAAATCTCTTATATAGTTTTAATGTCTTTTACCTATTAATTACGAGTGTAACTTTAGTTGAATTCTATTTTTTGCAGGAAGCAATGACAAACAATTCAGCGATAACATTCATCGACAAGAATATTGGTGGGGTTAGGAATTTGAAGACCTCTGAATTGACATCTTATGTTTTGCCAGAAGACATTCAAATTTTGAAGATCTAAGATATGTATTTTGTTCCTTGATAAGAAGACAAAATAACCGATTAAGCACATATTATGAGGAGTGAAGAGTATATTATAAGTAAGAAGGGTACGAAATTTTGATAGAACATAGAACTATAGAAGTGCTCTGGATTATGAATGTTAACCATATTTTCCCCCCAAAAACTTTATAAGTTAACCACCATGATATTGTTACTGCTTTTTTGCAGTAGAAAAATTAGGACTGTAATTATCTAATCCCGCATGCAATACGTAACATAAGGATTATATGAATGAATTAATACATGTATGTATTTAGCTTTTTAGTTTCCTCATATTAGACGTGTTTTTCGTGAATACATGTGATGGATTATTACAATATTTTGTTAGTTGGAGGATATAGTTGATCTCATAAAAATAATCAACCTCAAATCCTCGAATAAATAAATGTTTTAATAGTAATGCTACAATTTGAACAATAGACTCAATTCTTATATATGAAGTATACTATATCTCAGTTTATGGAATATACCCAATTGTCCCAATTCCATATCACGAAACCTTCTTCTGCCTTCTCCTTCTAATTTTTATACTCTTTTTTCTTTCCTTGACATTTATTTCAAGTTATTTCAATTTTTTTGCATGATGAATTACCCTAAACAATAAAAATATTGTCCGATTTAATTGAAAGTTATACTTTTTCCCAACCTCGCGTTAAAAATTTACTCCTTTAAGTATACATCATTCTTCACAAATTATAGTGTAAGACAATCTCATAAGTCATACCATGAGATGGTCTACTTTTGTAAAAGGATTGTTCATTTATTGGTAATAATTGGGATATCTTTTTACATATTGGGACCTTACTAACATATTTAGGTTACGTAAAATGAATTCGTAATTAAAAGAGAAGAATATTATTATACAGTTCCTTACTAACGTATGTCGAGCTAATGCAGGATATCATAAAAGAATAGAGGAAATCTGAATCCGAGTCAAAAGCGGTGCACATACAGTCGAGATCGGCCTTAGTTTCGTTTAAAACGGTGTTGCAACACTTATCGGAGTCGGCCAATAATGCAATGCTGCATATGCCTTCTACTACTTTTGTAACGCATGGTGTAGAAGTACTAGCAGTTAATTGTTGTGCAAATGTTGACCACTCAAACGGGCTGGATGGGTCGGCTGGTGAGGCGGTTCATACATATTAAACTCGAATACGGGTCAGACTAAATATGGGTGGGCTTATACGGGTCACGGGTCGAGGTAGAATCAGAATACATGTCAAAATATAGATTGGTATGGTATATTTTATTGTCAAAAGCAATCATATTCAATAATAATAATATTATAATTAATATTACTTACCATATACTTATAGTGAAAAATTTATAAAAATTATATTAATTTAATAAAATATATAAACTTGATTTTTAAATTATTTTTGTAATTTAAAATATTTAAAATAATAATTTCTATTTATTCTTCAAATATAACATATAGCATACTCCGTCTAATATATAAGTATTAATATTGAATTAGTCAAGGCCTTTTTTTAAAGTCATTAATTATTTATTCTACGAAGAAAAACTTAAATTTTCCAGATGCAAAAAAAACTACATTTGTACAAGCTCACTTACAAACAAATTAAAACACTATTTAGTTACTCGTGCATGACGATTATAACTTTTATATACACAAATCATAAAAAAAATGTTAATTTATTTGTATATACTCACATTCTCACGAGAAAACTAATGTTAAGAAAGTAAACATAGCTTCTCAATTGCGAAGATACAATTAGAGACGAATCAATATTATAACCCGTACAACGTAGTTGTACGGCACAAAATCTAGTTATCAATATATGAAAGAAAAGAATGGTAAATATATAAAATAAAAAAAGTTTGATACTAAGGTGAGGAGGAAGAGATTGTAACATCATCTTCAATCCACTCCAAACTAGGCTCACTCCAAGACCTAGGCATTAATCCAAACTTAAAAAACAACACCATTTCTAGTACCTCAAATACCTTATTTTCATCCAAGTACTTGTTCCATACGCCACTTACTATACAATAGTTACCATTATAAGGAGGACGATGGTGTGCTGCATGTTGCGACCGGGACACCAACACTCCTACGTCTTGTAGCGCCACAACAATTTGGGGTAACTTGCTTTTTGTTGAATGGGCCCATGCATGGAATTGCTGGCTAAACATAATGCAACCCGCGAAGGATCCGACAAAGGCCAATTGGGTCGGGTCATGGAGGATGAGGTCCATGGGTAGGACCGTGAATGTTATGACCTGGGCTAAGGCGTGTAGATTGTTAGCAAATTGGCGCTTTGTAATGGTCCAAGGCCACTTGTGGTGTCCTTGAAAGGCCTCAATTTGGGCTCCTACTAATGGGGTTTTGGGCCCACCATAATTGTCAATTCCCCAATGGTAAACTCCGGACCCGAGATCCGCTAATATGTACCCGGCTAAGCCCGATAATATGGGTTCGAACCAAATATGGGACTCGGTTGAGGTGGTTAGTGACTTGGCTAGCGCAATGAGTAATGTTGTACACCCGCTAGTTACCCATGCTCGATGTGTCCATGTTGATTTTAGGGACGGGTCATTTGGCCTTGGAGCGGTAGATGTCGTAGGTTTTGGATTGAGAATTAGTCGTGTTTGGTTTGGGCCAGGTTTTGTAGTAGTTATGATAGAGCAATGGACCCGGTACGAAGAATGGGTATTTAGAACGCTTTTGCGAGGGTAATGGGATGATTTAAGGAGACGACTTTGTTGAGGAAGGAAAGACATTGGGAATTTAGTTGAAGGATGTCTTTAAGCTAGCTAAGAAATGTATATATTCTTTGAATAAAGTTGGTTTTAGAAATAAAGAAAAAGGTTATGGTTTGTGTTGATCAAAGGAATTTTATGGAGGAAATGAGAGACTAAGTAATGTGGTATGAAGAGCAGTTGCGTAGGAGTGTTGAGTGTCATATGTAAGATAAGTATTTGGTGGGTTGTGCATCATTCATTTCTTATGGTTGGACTTGGATTTAAGACATGGACCATGTTAATTGTGACTTGTGAGCCAACAGCCAACTTATGATGTTTTTTATTGGGTTACTAGCTTAACACCCGTGCAAAGTGCACGGGCATGTCTAATTGCATTTGTTTTTAAAAATATATAAAAACTATGTACAATATATTAGATTAAATGAATAATCTTTAGGTAAGTAGAGTCATAATAATTTTCGCAAAGAATAAAAAAAGCAAACATATGATTGGAATAGAGAGAGTCATCTTTTATTTACGAATTATGAATTTCAACGGTGATTTTAATAAAATACTCCATCCCTTTTGGTCATTTGTTGACATTTAATTTTTGTCAACGAAGAATAGAAGAGAAACCCTTTGTGATTATTGTCATTGGATTCCAAATGGATAATTCGTGAATCTTCATTGACATAATTATAATCAAACCAAATATCGTTGCGTGTTTGAAACACACAATTTTAGAGAGTTTTGAAATAAATAAATACAATGACCCATGAATTGATAAATCTTCTCCACTATTTCATTATGATTACCTACACCAAAGCGTAGATAACAATATGCAAATGAAATTTCATCAAAAATTTTCATTGAAAACGGATAGTATCCCTCTCACAAAATACATATGGATAGTGCAAGTGGCCAGTGGGGGAAAATGGGTACCCCAACTTGCCCTCCCACTTGCATTTTGTGAGAGGAGCACAATCCGTCTTCAACTTGTGACAGATAATGACCGTCCTCAATGAGACGGACTGAAATTTCATACATGTTCACTATACGAAAATGTTACACATCCAATTTGGTCAACGAAAAGCTATGTAATCCCACAATTTTTTGAGTTATTTAACATGAAAATATCCGTCTTAAACTTAGGCAAAAAATAATCCACAAAGGAGCATATCATCCTACGCTCATATCAATTTAGAAGTAGTCAACAGAGAAGTGGCAGGATCAATTCAAATTTGGGTGTTGATGCCACCAACTGACAGATTTGATCTCTTGCTCAAATTTCTATCCAATTCATTCAATAAAACCTAAGAATAGTAGAAACCTGCCAAAAAAAATTATGGTGTCATCTTACAATTATGATGAGAGCTAAACCTAAGACACTTTTGAATATGAAATACTTAAATCAAATCATAAGAGTAGAATTTGAGGTACAATAAAGATGCATGGACGTTATGAAAAAGTTAAGCACAAGCCGTCAATCCAAGTTAATGATACACAATCAGAAAACAATATTAGGAGATATATTTCGACTAAAGGTTCAGTTACACAAGAATCGTCTTTTCAAATAGTGTTTAGCTAGAAGAATCCGTAATCCTAAAACTTATGAAATCTTGTAAAGCTATATTAAAATCACCAAATAGGAGTTCACGAACCCAATTACTTTCATAAGCTAATAATATAAAGACGAATTGCCACCAACTTAGTACGGAGCAACATTAGTCGTAGAAATGTAATGTGGCCGGTTCACAGAGCAAATGTATGGGACAAAAAATATGCCTAATCGTGATTCTTTAGTAAACAGAAATGAAATTAATAATTTATGATCATAGTGTCTAGATTAATTCTCTTAATTAAACCGAATAATTGTGAGTCCATAACGTAAATCAAAGAAATAGCATCACAAAAAATTAAAAATTATGAACTTTAATTCAAAAATCAATTTAAACCACAATAATTTATAGAAGTCATACTTGGCTTAATCAACAATGTTTTAATCAACAATTTTGTTGATGGACAGTTCTCTTGTAAACCTTGTTCCATAGAGTATCAAATTCTTAAGATTATCATAATAATATCAAGAGTTAAAAGTATTGGAGATAAATAGCAAGATACATATACCTGCAAAACTATCATCGATTGCATAACTAATCAGATTTTGCATAGTTTAACATTGTATTCAACTCAGGTGGAAATCTTTAACACAAATATAAATCTTTTTATTTTTGGGGAAGATTATGAGCAATTAAAGCATTAATCCGTAATAGAATGCTTAAATTGATTGATTGATTATTGTATGAGTTGAACAATGGTTAAAGATAAGATGAAGAGCTAGGGATGAAGGCGACTTTTAAGTGGATTAGATTTCAGAAAACATAAGGCCCATTTAATCTGTTTTCAAGACCTTAAGTTTGGCCTGTATAGTAGGCGGGAAAAATAAGTTTTATGGTTTTTGTTTTATAATATTATATAGATATAGATAGATTTGATAAGAATAATCCAACCTATTGGTCATCTTCACACAATAATCCAGACTACAATTTACGTATTACACTAGAGTCTTTTTTAACCTGTGAAATCCGGTTAACTATCAGGTCAATACTCCAGCAGTAGCAGCACCCTCAAACCAGCCAAAAACTACACCATATCTACGACACCGACGCATATTCACCGGTGCAATATGTCGACCAATTTTTAAGTTTGTCGGAGACCGTATATCCTCTTACATCTCCTTCCTCTAAACCTCCAGTCTAGATCTCGTCACTCTATTCCTCTCCGTTCCTCACGACTTCATTGGAGCTACTTCCCGCCCCTTAACCACACGCGAAAAGACGGTAAGGGCGACTAATATAGTCTTAACTATTAAGGAGTTTTTCGATTAATTTTCTGTCAATTATACTATTATCAACACTGAAATTGGGTATTTATTGATGGGATTTGAGTAAGCCAAGGAAAAAAGGGAAAGAGCAAGAAAGTTAATAGAGAGGAAAATGTATGAACAATTGGACTGTATTTATGCAGGGCACGCAGATACAAATTCAAATCCCAATTTGCAAAACATGGGTTTGAATTAGGAACAATTGTGTTTTACCACCTATTATGTTCTATTTTTTACAAATTACCACCTAATATGTTCAACTTTACAAATAACCACCTAATTTTCATGTTTATTGCCACCATTCTCAATTATTCAACATTCTTATGACGTTTTTATGTACTTATCGACTCGACCTCATTTTAATGACTTTCGAATATTTGCAATGACCAATCTGCCCTTATTACATACTCCCCCACTCACTGTCTTACTTAATTTACATTCCCCATCTACTCATTTCACATCGACTCAAATTCACATTAACCCTAGAATTCAATTTTCGCCCTTTCTTCACCACTATCACTGCAAATCTAGAATTCTGAGTTAAATCCTCTTTTATAACCATTAATTTCCAAGTTCAAGGGACAGTCATTGACTCACATCTGGGTTTTTGCACTCGTTCTTCCTGGAGCTTGTAATTGAAAATTATCACCAGTGGGGTGTTAATTAATCGAAATTAAGTGTCCATGATTTCTTAAAGACATTGGCTAATTGGCTTAAACTTTTTGCATCCCTCAAACCTCCTCCCCAGATTGTTTGGTGCCTAGGTTGTTTGGTGTCAATGATTTCTTAAGGACAACAAGAACTCCATACTTCACTTGCTTAACACACTGACATTGTTGGTTTCAGTATTTGATGACATGATGCCTGAATTAAGTGTAAGAAAGTCATGTAAAGTAGCTACTTTACTAAATTAACCACGAAACTAATGCTCATTGAGAGCCATAACAGAATTACCAACCTAAGTCTAACCCAGAAATGATTGAATTAAGAGGGAACCTTAATTGATGAACAACCATGGATACATAACCCATAAATTCAGAAAAAGAGAAATTGTAAACCATAGAAAACCTTAATTGAAAAATAAAACACGAACACATAACCCATAATTGAAGAACTGATTCTAAAAAAAAAGGGCAAAACAAATTTGATGTTGTCCAGAAAATGAGGAAGAATCCTAAGTACTCACTCGATGATATGAACAATTTACGATTTCTGGGTTTGTTTGGAGGCGGGAGGGTTTTGTTTCAATAGGATTCAAGGAGTGAGTGAATGTTAAATAATTAAGGGTGTATGTAATAAGGGTAGATCGGTCATGCAAACAATCGAAAGTCATTAAAATGAAATCGAGTCAAAAATTATACAAAAATGTCACAAGAATGTTAAATACGCCAGAATGGTGGCAATAAACATGAAAATTAGGTGGTTATTTGTAAAGTTGAACATATTAGGTGGTAATTTGTAAAAAATTGAACATAATAGGTGGTAAAACACAATTTTCCTTTGAATTATACTAGAGATATGAAGAAATTTGGACAATTGGACTGTTGAGGAAAGATATTTGTTTCAGGATCGTGAAAATTTGCTCCTTCTCAAGTGTTGGTCAGGCGAGTGTGGTGTGGGTGTGGTTATGGCAAAAAGCTTTGTGGTGGTTCATGGTTGGTTATGGAGGATTGGAGGTGAGAAGGCAGTGAAGGGATGATGGAGTAAATATTCAAGGAGATATATGGTATACTGATTTAATTTTTTTTTTTTGTGTGACCTAATCAACAGGTAACCGGTTAACTGGTGCATTGTGAGAAAAATGACGTTATAGTTCAGATTATTCTGAGTTAAAGAGTAGTATGGATTAATATGAGAAAAGAGGCCATAATTTGGATTATTCTCATAAATTAACCCATTATCGAATACAACATATATCGACTATCGAGTATGACTTTGGAAAGAAATATACTCACAGGATTGGGTATGAATTTTTCAAGTTTGCGACATTGTTGAGGCAGACAAATTAGGCCCAATCAATTGGGCTCAAATATAAGTGCAAAGCTTCTGAGACCCTTGTTGAAGCCCAAAAGCAATATGGAGGGTCGTGCTAAAGATCGTCGACACTTTTACTAATTCTCGTCGACAATTAACACATCTTTCCAATATTGCCCCCCATTAACCCCATTTGTCTCTCTCTAATCTTTCTAAAACAAAAAAGATGGTTTTTTGGAAAAAAAAATCGTAATTTAATTTACGAACTTTTCGATTAAAACGGTTTTAAACATATCGACTAATGACGGTAACAACGATCAAGCTAGTAACGATGTTCAAGAGACATGTTTACGTTTCAAGTTTATGATTTGACGAACGGATTAGCGATTATCGATCCACGCACCCAAAACTAATTTAAGACGGAAAATAATAATTTTTTTTTTTTTTTTTTTTTTTAAAAAAAATTGTTGAAAAAGGGTCTGGATGAAGAAATTTTTATTTAATAGAGTATAGGGGTATTAGTGGGGATGTTGAAAAAGGAGGCGTATATGTTAGAACACTAAAACTTTGGAGAGACGGTCTCTCACTTAGTTATTGAGAGACCAATATTTCGTACCCTTTTATTTATATTTCGTACCCCTTTTGTTGTTGATCGTATCATAGTACTTTCGTACCTATTTACATAATAAATGTACTCATTTTATCTTTAATCATGATTTGTACCTATTTTTATTACCTTTAGTACAACTTTTTCTTAAAATTGTATAATAGTCTCTCAATAAAGCTTATTAAGAGACCGTATCTCAGGAGACATACTCATGTTAGAAAACGCAATACTAGAAGGGTATAGATGAAAAAAACCCAATTTATATTTATGCTGACTCAGAAAATTAAAATTGTGGAAATTATGTATTTATCCTCCTAAATCCTATCCTTTGGGAGAAATTAGGATTTTCTTATTTAGGGGCTGTTTGGTTCAAAATGTGGGAATGAAATGGATTGGGATGAGAATCCAGGGTGGAATGGAGTTAGAACCCCATACCTTTTAACACTTGTTTGGTTCAATTTTATAATGGATTGTAATTCAATCAACAGACGGAATGTAACACGAAGAATTATTATTGTGGTAAGATTATTTATACTTGACGTTTGTTATGATAATGTGTAGACCAAGTCATAGTCATTAGGCTAATTAATAATGTCATTGGAAGAGGGTTTACACTCTCCTAGAGACTCCTAGGGTTTACTCTATCTTTCTCTTAGATTTTTCCTCTTTCTCGAGGTCCTTTCCTTCGATTTCGATCGTGGGAAATAGGATTTTGCTTTGTTTTCTGTTGTGCTTTTGTTTTTTCTATGTAGGGTCAGGATAATAGTGCGATGCGAGGCCTTATTCGTGACGGGAAACGGCCGATGGGAGAGGTTACAGAGGGCGAGGGTGAAATCTTTGAATGGGAAGAAGGCTTTGACGAGGAGAAGGGCAAGGAAAAGCTGATTCTTGTTGGGAAGATATGGGCTTCCAAATCAATCAACGCGAAGGCTGCCATCGACTCGATGACTCGAGTTTGGAACCCTACTAAACCAATGGCAGGAAATATCATCGATGCGAAGGAGAAAGTGTTTGTTTTTCGATTTGGATGCGAGCGCGATAAAGCTAGGGTTTTAGAGGGACAGCCATGGCACTTCGACAAGTTCCTATGGTGCTTTAATGAACCAAATTGCGAAGGTAAGATTACTGATGTTCCGCTCTCTTTCTTTCCAATTTGGTCGAGGGTCTATGATTTACCCATTGTGGGGAGATCGAGTAAGGCAAACATACAGAAGATTGGTGCCATGCTAGGGACCTATATAGCGATGGAAACAGGTCCAAACAACGAACTTGATAGGGCTGTTCGGATACGAGTGCTGCTGGATGTTCATGCTCCGTTGAAACCATCAGTGCCCATTAAAATGAAGGGGGGCCGGATTATTGAATTTGATGTAAAATATGAACGGCTTCCTTTATACTGCTACGGGTGCGGACACATTGGGCATGGTGAGAAAGACTGTGATGAGGGGCCATATGAGGATGGGGAATTGCGTTTTGGTGATTGGTTGCGAGCATCTCCATGGAAGGTAACAAAAACATCTACGGAGGGTCCGGGTCGAGCACGGAGAGACCTAAATGCTGAATTTGAAACTGAAAGGCAGCGGGCAAGCGAATTGGAGATTGCGAAGATGATTGACAAACTACAATCAATTGCTATAGACCTGAAATTGAAGAAGACTAGTGCTCCTGTGGGAAATAAGATGAGTGGATTTCAGGGAGAGGGAGGGACGAGGTCACCAGAGGCAAAGCAGGGGGAGGGGTGTGAGGTGGCCTTAGACGCGGGGGTGCTTATGGAGAATGAAACTGAAGCAAGCAGGGAGGAGGTGGCAACGAGGAGTAATGTGCTAGGGGGGAATGAGGTAGATGATAGGCGAGGGACTAACCAGGGGGGGGATGGAACAAGAAGGGAGTGCGAGTGAGAAGGAAGGAATGCAGGGAATGAGGAGCATGCACGCGGATACTGAAGGGGCTGGGAGTAACATGGCGGCGAAGGGGTCTGGGAAATGGACCATATTGGCAAGAGGGGTTATTGAAATGAACAGAGGCAGTGGGAAGGGGGAAGCAGGGAAAAGGATGCGGGATGAGGGGGTGGTCGATGAAGGCAGCAAAGAACTCAAATTTACTACAGACGGGGACGTCTTGATATCTGAGGCGGAGGTTGAGAGAGCTCAACCCCGCCGGGCCCAATGAATATCCTAAGTCTCAATTGTCGGGGCTTGGGCAACCCCGACGCTGTAAATAATCTTCGTGGGAGGCCCCGGCCATACTTTTTTTGTGTGAGACTAAGTTGTGTGGTCGTGAGATGAGGAAGGTGAGGGAGAAGTTTGAGGGATACTATGGGGTTGAAGTTGACAGTATGGGAAGGGCAGGCGGCCTTGCTCTTATGTGGAAGAAGGAGGTTGATTGTACGCTGATGACGGCTTCGCTTCATCATATCGATGCAACGGTGAGGGAAGGAGAGAGAGTGTGGCGGGTAACGGGTTTTTATGGGTGGGCATCTGTTTCGGATAGACATTTATCTTGGGAGTTGCTTCGGCTTCTGAGTAGACAGTCTGATCTTCCGTGGCTATGTATAGGTGATTTTAATGAGGTTTTGTACTCAACTGAGATGAAAGGAGGAAGTAGAGCGCAGTGGCAGATGAACAATTTTCAAGCAGCTGTGGATGAGTGTGGGATTAAAGACATTGGCTGGGAGGGGTACCAATTCACTTGGGATAATGGGCAAGCAGGAGAGTCGAACAGGCAGAGTATGATTGATAGGGCGATGTGTACAACAACGTGGCTGGATATTTTTCCTTATGTAAAACTAATCCACTTAACGCGGGAATGGTCTGATCACGCGCCTATAAAATTGATCCTTGATAACCGAGTGGAGGCAACAACTGTTAGACGAAGCATCAAGTTTGAGCAAATTTGGATTGGGGAGGAGGGATGTGAGGATGCGGTGCGGCGAGGGTTGGATAAAGGGCGAGGTATTCTGGGTGAAACTATAAGAGCCTGTACCCGTGAATTACAACAATGGAAGAAATCAAGCATCAAGAAAATCGGGTTTATGATTGAGCGGAAGAGTAGGCAGCTGGCTCGGCTAGCCGCTGGCAGTCGGTCTGAGGATGAGGTTCGAAGGAGGAGGAAGCTTGTAGCCGAGATTGCTACTCTTAGAAGGCAAGAAGAACAGTACTGGCGCCAACGTTCACGGGCTCTTTGGTTAGCAGAAGGTGACCGAAACACCAAGTTCTTTCATACAAGGGCGGGGGAGCGAAAAAGGAAGAACCACATCGGCATGCTTATAGATGATAATGGGACTGAACGTGCGGGGCAGGAAGAGGTCGCGGGGGTTGCCATGTCCTACTTTCGGAAGTTATTTGCATCGACACAACCGAGTGACTTTGATGACGTATTGGCTGGGCTGGAAGGACGGGTGTTGGAGAGGATGAATCGAACTTTGCGCCAAGAATACCGCGAGGAAGAAGTGATCGAAGCCTTGAATCAAATGCACCCTCTCAAAGCGTCGGGTCCGGATGGTATGAATGCTTTATTCTTTCAATCTTTTTGGCATATCATTGGGCCGGATGTTACTGCTACGGTTCTGGGTATCTTGAGAGGAGAACTGGACCCCGGAGAATTTAATGAAACAAATATTGTCTTGATCCCCAAAAAGAAAGCGCCGGATAAAATTAGGGATTTTCGACCCATCAGCTTGTGTAACGTGGTGTATAAGCTGGTCTCAAAAGTTCTTGCAAATCGTCTCAAAGTCTTTCTGGGAGAGATTGTGTCGGAAAATCAGAGCGCCTTTACCCCAGGCCGCCTTATCACGGACAATGTTCTTATAGCCTTTGAGATGTTCCATCATATGAAGAGTTCAAACCAAGCTGAGGGTCACATGGCCATCAAATTGGATATGGCTAAGGCTTATGATAGGATCGAATGGCAGTTCCTGAGACGGGTTTTGGAGGTGATGGGGTTTGACCGCGGATGGATTAGGAGTGTTATGGGGTGTGTCTCATCAGTTACTTTCTCGGTTCTTATAAATGGAGCGCAGACAGAGGGGTTTAGACCAGAGCGGGGCTTAAGGCAAGGAGATCCGTTGTCACCATATCTCTTTATCTTGTGTGCGGAGGCGTTATCTAATTTGATGCGTAGGGCGATTGAGCACGGGTCTCTCCATGGACTGCGTATTGCGGTCACGGCTCCGACAATTTCTCATTTATTCTTTGCGGACGACAGCATTTTCTTTGTAAAAGCAACGGAAGATGAAGCGGAAGTAGTAAGTGACATTTTGCGAAGATATGAAGCTGCGTCAGGGCAATTAGTAAATTTGGATAAGACCACTGTTTCCTTTAGTAGAGGTGTCTCACGAAGGAGAAGGGATGGGGTGGTTGGTAAGCTGGGTGTCAGCGAGGTGGAGGTTCAGGAGCGGTACTTAGGCTTGCCTACGGTAATTGGGAGATCCAAAAAAGTTCTCACTGATATTATTCGAGACAAGTTAAGCAAGAGGTTACAAGGTTGGCGTGGGAAAACATTGTCTAGGGCTGGTAGGGAGGTTCTTATAAAGGCTGTTGCCAATTTACTTCCTACCTATGTGATGAGTGTATTCAAAATCCCGGCGAATTTTTGTAACGAGCTCCGATCTATGGTTTCTCGCTTTTGGTGGGGGCATGGAGAAGAGAGGAGAGGCATCTCGTGGGTCTCGTGGAAACAACTCTGTCGACCGAAATGTGAAGGGGGGATGGGTTTTCGTGACTTTGAGCTTTTCAATGATGCACTACTTGGGAAGCAGGCGTGGAGGCTTGTAGCGGAACCCGAATGTTTATGGGCCCGTGTAATGAAGGCTAGATACTACCACACAGGAGATTTTATGGGTGCGAGTTTGGGCCATCGGCCGAGCTATACCTGGAGGAGTGTGATGGGTGCTAGGAGGGTTTTGGAACGGGGTCTGAGAAGACGTATTGGGGACGGAAAGGACACGAGAATTTGGGGGCAGGCATGGTTGATGGGGTCGGAAAGTGGGAAGATCATATCACCTTGTGGACCGGGTAATGAAGTGATGATGGTGGCGGACCTGATTGAGCCGAATGGGAGGGCGTGGAATGAGACGATGCTTAATCATTTCTTTCTCCCGTTTGAACTAAAGAGAATTCTAAACACTCGTATCAGCCCAAATACGACGAAGGATGCGTGGTTCTGGAACTTGGAAAGGGAAGGTGAGTATACGGTGAAGACGGCTTATGCGAGCCTTGTTGGGGACTTAGATGCTGCGGGCGGTCCGTCGAGTTGGGAGAGAGAAAGGTGGTTGTGGAATCGTCTGTGGAAAGTTCGGGTTTGGCCTCGCATCAAGCTATTTTTCTGGCAGCTGTGCAGTGGAGCTTTAGCTACGATGGAAAACATTGCTAATCGAGTTCGAGGTGAGTCTTCTTCCCCTTGTTATTTTTGTTCATCTAACCCCGAGTCTTCTTTACATCTCTTTCGAGACTGCAGCGTGGCTAGATGGGTCTGGGATGCATTAGGTGTGGACTGGCAGGATGAGGGGGATGTAGCGGGGGATGTGGGTGAAGTTCGTGAATGGGTGGAGTGTATTTGGAAGAGTTTGGAGGTGGGGGAGTATGATAAATGCATGGTGGGGTGTTGGGCAATTTGGGAGCACAGGAACAAGGTGATTTTCGAAAATGAAGTGATGAACCCGGCACGGATTGTTCAACGTACTCGTGATATCCTAGCTGAACTTGCCACATGTGAAATGGAGAGACAAAGCAAGGTTGGCAGGCGCGGGGGTGATAGACGGGAGCGTGAAAACGAGGGATGGAGGCCGGCGATGGGAGGATATGTTAAAATTAATGTGGATGCAGGGGTAAAGGAGGGGGAAGGGGTGTGCACGGGTGTGGTATGTCGAGATGACCTTGGGGCTGTTTTGTGGGGGCTTACGGTGGCTCGAGAGACGGACTGGGATCCCAGATATGCTGAGGCGATGGCGGTTTATGACGGACTGGAAGAAGCGAAGATGCGTGGCATTCGTGAAGTGGTGGTAGAGAGCGACTGTCTTCAAGTTGTAGATGAGCTCAAGGAGAGATGCAGCGGGAGGAGTCCCTTTTCTCTTTTAATTGATGACATTTTATTGCTTTGTAATAGCTTTCATTCGGTAGTATGGTCTCACACAAGTCGTATTAATAACTCAGTAGCTCATGCGCTAGCGCATGTCGTTCCTAGGATTAGTGGTAAAACTGTGTGGTCAGATTTGTTACCTCCGTGTGCAAACTCGGCAGCGGTCTATGATTTATCATTAATGCATTAATACCCTTCGGGGTGTTTTTCTTCAAAAAAAAAAAAAAACAGACGGAATGTAACTGGTCATAAACAATGAACTCTACTATTCAATCCTGCAAAAATAATTCAATAATGTGCATATTTCAATATTACTTATACAACAACACAATTTTTTAAGGCAATTGTCATACGAGTCGTCATACAACCCGTAAATATTGTTTAAAGCAATAGACACATGTATTATTGCAACGAATCATGTATACCTATGAACAATCACAAGCAATTTTTTTATAAAAGCGAAAAAAAATATTATGAAAGTAGAAGATGAAGACTTACGTAGAGTAGAACAACAGCAATTTGGGTTTTTTTTTTTCTTTCTTAATTTTAGGTTTTATATCCAGGGGGATTGGATTTAGAAACTTGGGGCAAGAGTAGAGTATGGGATTCCAAGGAATTGAGGTGGATTGAGAAACCCTTGAATTTCTAAATCCATTCCAAAAGTGATCAACCAAACACTTAAATCGCTGATATCCATTCCAATCCATTCCATACCCCCAACCAAACACCCCCTTATAATATTGTTTAGGAAACTTCCTAATTCCTGTTTGTATCAGAACCAGTGAAATTTAAGCGCGTGGATAGCTAGAAAGTGACATATGAGACGCATTGTAATTTCTACATTCTTAAATTTGCATTTTTTTTCCTCATTTGCATTGTATTGTTGTTGGTATTATAGTCTTAGCTTAAATATTTTCTCATTGCATTGTTGATTGAATAACGAGGAAGAACATAACAAGATCTAGCAAATGGAGAACGAGTCATAATAATTTATCACTTTTTAATACAAATAAGGAAAAAAAACAGAGTACAATACTAGACAGGGGACCCTGTCCTACATTTGGACTTCTAAAGTTTGGCAATCATTTGAATATGACTGATTATGGACTATTCTATGTTCAGTTAATGTCGGTTTTATGATCAAAAGAGATATACAAAAGATAACTACTTTGACAATATGAGTTACAACCAGAGCCGGTTTTTACAATAATGTTTTGCATTTTGTAAGGTTCCTCCCATGAGGAGGGAAGTAGAAGCAACAACCGGCGTACTTTCAATGTTCTGGACTTCATCAGCTTGTATATGAGGAGCCGATGGCTATTTTTCTTCGTAGTATGGATGAAGATGATTTATGAGAGGCTTCGACATGCAATTGCTCATATGGCAAATGAAGTGACGCCTACTGTGGGATTGGCGTTGCTAGCAGTAAGCATTCAGAATATATATCAAGTTAAGTTTTCTCAAAAAGAACCCAATAATCCAATGGATAAACGGCTTAGCCGTTCTTCTACTATTGTATGGGCTTTTATTGCCCATACGTGCCGGAGGCCGCATTGCCTTGTTCATTGGCGTCTTTCTTGTATCGGGATTGGCCGTTGCCATTGCCTTTAATTAGGTAATTATGACATGGTACACATGCTTAGTATATTAGATACTCCGTACTACACTTGTAAATAGAGCATAAACATGAAAATACTTTTTTTTTTTTCCAAAATGGCTTTATTTATCAAATTAATACTCAAATAGGTTGTATTTCAAATTATTAACCAAAAATGATAATTTTTTAACCCAATTTGTTAATTAATTTGTTAAAACAACCCTTTTGACAAAAAATTCTTAGAATATGCACTTGTACATAAATTTAAAAGAAAGCAACTTAATTGTATATTTGTGAATGATAATTTTTTTTAAAATTTGTCGTTTTTAAGTGCTACTCCGTAAACAATAATGCTCTGTTTTCTGATCCCATGCATATTATTAAATGTTTCCAATAAAATAATTATAATTGGATTCGATTCATCTGTAAAAGTGTTATAATAACAATTCTACGTTTGAGAAACATTCTAATAAATCTTTATGCAAAATTGACGAACCGATCTCAATATAACAAACCTGAATGGAACCACTTACCTTTTACAACTATAGGCATTATAGCGTCTCCAAGTGCCTGGAGAAGCTTGATGGCTATGGTTTGGCATCCCAATCCGCTTAAGACGGATAGTGTCCTTAAATGAGAATTTGTGACGTTTGGAGGTTTTTTTCCAATTGACATTGCCACGTATTATGTATATGAGCTATGTTATTCTAACAAACTTGAATGTTTTGGCTAATGGTTAAGATGAAGGTATCGAGTTCGACCCTCTCCCATATATTCTATGCTTCTACATCTGTAGATAAAAATTAGAAGCATGGAAAATGATTGTATATTGTAGTATGACTCAAAAGTAGGAGAATGTGACCTACAATTGTAAGTATATTTGAATTTTAACAAACAAATTTTACGTGTTCGCCGTTGTGAAAAAACTGAAAACAAGGTCCCCTTTATAAAGCAAGAGAAGCAAAAGAGCATGCTGCTGAAAAGATGCGCAATAAATAGCCAATTACACTCTAGTTAATGAATATTATCACAAAATTAAATTAGAAAATTCCCAATATCAAAAATTTATTTGCTCAATTATTAGGGATAACAATTGAGGTAGAACGGAATCGATCCGAAGGCAAAAGTCAATTCCAAATCCAACTTTTTAAAGCTCTCGTAATACCTAATCTACTATTTAAAAACACGTATACAAAATCATAAAATCTGAACCAAAGTTGGCTGGTGTGAGTGGTAAGGGCTCTCATCTCTTAAACAAGTGGTCAGGGGTTCGATTCCTGACTCTTGCGAATGAAAAAGCCAAACTTGGGAGGGGTCAACCCATTAAATTGCCTTCAGTACCCCGAAGGAGATTGCCCCAGCTGTCGGTAGGGGATACTCCTGGTCAACACCAAAAAAAAAAAAAAATCATAAAATCTGAACTAAATATACTCGTATTTCGATTGTATATGAATTTTTTAAGTTTACGATATTTTTGAGGTAGAAAAATTAGGCCCAATCAAGTGGGCCCAATATTAGTGTAAAGCTTCAGAGACCTTGTTGAAACCCAAAAGCAATAAACATGGTGTCCAAATTGGTCAAGACATGGTCGACAGCGCCAACGGCGACCGAGGCTTAAACCCATGTCGAGCCGAGAATATAGAACTCTGCCACGACCAATGTCAAGAGCTCCCATCTCATGCCAAGTCACCAGTACAGACGAGTCTACATGAACACCCTCAGCCCGTACAAGTGTACCTATAAATATGGAACACTATTAACCTCCTAATGTATTTAATCTTCAACTCTCTATCTCAATGCATCTCTTCACGAGTAACTTTGATGACCCTTAGTAAGCATAAACATTATATGCATCTTAGGGGCTTTTTCGAAACCCTTCTAGACTAGGTTTTCTCCCTGTTACAAGCACATGCGGCCGAGAGCAAGAGGATCAATCAAACGACCTCACGCCCAAGCAAAAAAATACAACCATCAAATCTAGCATAACTCTAATCATCCATAAACTCGTGTTTAATAGTATTTAACCTTAAGTGTATCTAACTATACCCGAAACATATACTCCCTCCCAGTCACTATCAAATCTAGCATAACTCTAATCATCCATAAACTCGTGTTTAATAGTATTTAACCTTAAGTGTATCTAACTATACCCGAAACATATACTCCCTCCCAGTCACTATATTGTGCTTAAGGAAAAGTATTAAAATAGGAGTAAAAGAGTTGTGTGGAGTTGGTGATAGGAGAGAGGGATGAATTATTAGTAGTTAAATAAAGAATTGTGGGGCCAAAACATAAATGAAAGTAATAAAATAGGAGTAAAATAGTTGTGTGGGGTTTGGTCATATGAGAGAGGAATGAATAAAATAAGAATAAAAATTTCTAAAAATAGAAAAGGGAACATTAGTTGAATAATCCGTTTCGGGAAAGAGAGAACATTATAGTGACTGGGAGGGAGTATCAATCAAGTTCGGATATAATAAATCGACTCTTAATCTCACACAGCTCGATTCAACTTGATTTATTTACATCCACCCTAATTATGTGATAATATTGATAAACCTATTAAGTAAAAACAACCTAAAAAAAGAGAGAATTAATGGAACAAAAGAAGCAAAGCAGATAATGTTGAGATTTTTATTAACGACAAAGTACGAGTAACAATTAGAGTATATATAATAACTTGTAATGATAGCTTTTAAACAACCTTCTAATGAAAACTAAGCGTAACACTTTCTGGTGGACCACTTTACTAAGTATGGGTACCACGGTGTGTACACGATAAATTTAGTTTAATGATACTATATTGATTTCACACTATATATTTGCTTACTTATTTTTAAGAAAACATGTCCCGAAACATTAAAATTAAAATGACACATATTCTAAAATGAAACGATTTTGAAAATGTTGTTTTTTTATTTTAATTAGCCCTGCATTTTATACTATTAAATACTGACGAGTTATTAACTCATATCCTAAGTATTTAAATGAAGTACTCCTTATTCGTTTAAAATTTTAGTTCGCGCCTGTATTATTTATTCTCTATATAATATCTATGGAATTTGTTAAGTGCTACATGTTGGCTAAACCGGCACGCTTTCCTTATATTAGGTTTTATTGGATCGTCTTCGACTCTTCGGGTTATTGGGTTTATCTTTCGAATAATGGGTATTGGGTTGATAAACGACATTAAAGATAAAAATTTTCTTACAAATTCTCCATTATTTTTTCACTACGCTTTATTTAGATGCACTTAATTAACGATAAACACTTATACCAATAGAAAAACGTACACTCTCTTGTCCTACTTACTAGTTTGGATGCCCGTGCGTTGCAACGGGGTGTTAACTTAGTTAAAAAAAATTGGTTATAAGGTCTTAATATTTACATCTTATCTCTAATCATTTATTTAGATATGATCAAAAGTCAAAACATCTTATTTAAGAGACGCAAAAGATATTAGGTTGATACCTAAGTTTCAAGGATGCCTCATATTTATAATCATAAGACCACTACATCTTATGTTAATCTTTCGATGTGGGGCAATTCTATTATTTTTATATAATCCTACATTATTTTTCAATGTGGGACATATAACATACTAAGAAATACACAATTTTATATATGTACAAATTATATGAAATCTATACGCTAATGATATCATTTTTACCACGAATCTAATTATGTTATTTTCATAATTTTCTTAATGATATTTTTTTGCCAAATGAAATGTAAAATTTTTTATATAAAAATTAGAAGTATCACTTGAATATAATATAAGAAATAAATTTTATAATAATTAAAAGATTCTCCGCTTTATTTTTTACATAAAAAAATATTATTTATAATACTTTCCTAAATTAATTTTTAAGATCACCCCACCTTATGTGAATTTTCTAATGTGGGACAATTCAACTATTTATATGTAATATATTTACTACACCTACATTATTTTTCAATGTGGGACAAATAACACACGAAAAAGTACACCATCTTTTTTGCACCTGTTTCGATATCCAACCCGATTTAATAATGAGAAAATATTATACTATCTATTTATATTTGTACGTTTTTTCCATTTTTTGTCATAATTAAAATATGTACAAATGATATGATTTAAATTACATTTTTTTTCCTAACATGACTTTTAAGATGTAATTGAGGGACAATAAAATGTATAAACAAATGCAAAATATTTCTTTTTTCTGTTGCGATTTTGATTAATGGTTAAAAATTATGATGTATTTTAGTTACTCAAATGTAATGAGGCATAATAATTACCTATATTTGAAAGTTAAAATATTTAATTCTACTATTTGTCAAAGTAAAAAAGCTCATTATTGATTTGTTTGTGGATTCAAGATCTTTTTATGCAACACTTGATTGTATTATAATTCATAAATTTTCTATTTTAGTGCAGAGATTATCATTATATGACACAAACAAATTTATGTATATTTAGCACCCATTTTATTTTTTAATTATGACTTTGTCTTAAAATAAAGTTATTATATTATCGATTGTCTTAAAATAAACATTATAATATCACTAATATAGTAATATATAATCGCTTTTATAAATATCTACGTGATTAATATTTGTATGTTATTGTTGTAACTAAGGTTTGCCGTTAATACAAACTCTTATAATACTAAGATAATTTTTAAGCGATTCAAAAGATTTTGGGTTGATACCCCTAAGTTATGACTCATATTTATAATTATGTGATTCCTCACCTCATGATAATCTTCTAATGTGGGACAATTTAACTATTTATATGTAGTATATTTACCACACCTACATTATTTTTCAATGTGGGACAAATAATATACTTAGAAATACACCATCTTTTTCACACCTAATTCGACATCTAACCCAGTTTAATAATAATAATAATAAGCAAATACTATAGGAGTACTATTTATTAATATTCGTATAATACATTTTTTAACTTCTTATCGTAATTAAAATATGTGCAAATAATATGATACTATATTCTAATGCTAGCATTTATTTACCACGAATCTAATTATATAATTTTTCAAAAAAAAAAAATTATGTTACTTTGTTTCTAAATGAGATGTATAAGTTTTTATATAAAAATTATAAACATTACTTGGACATAATATAAAAAATATATATATTATATCGTGGAGTTAATGATATAAACTCTTAAGAGTTCTCCAAGACAATGTTTAAGAGACTCAGAAGGTTTTGGGTTGGTATTTAGGTTCTAAGGATACCTTCTATTTATAATCATATGAACACCCACCTTATGCTAAACTTTCGATGTGGGTCAATTCTATTATTTATACGTAATATATTCACCACACCAACATATTTTTCAATGTGGGACAAATAACATACTTAGAAATAAACCATCTTTTTCGTACATAACCTAGGTTAATAATAATGAGCAAATACTATACTCCCTCGATTCAAGACCAAATACAACATTCCTTTTTTTACACTATTCATGAATGAATAGAATCTTTACGAATCCTTGCAATATGTAAGACAAAATATGGTCATGTGGGATCTTATTTGATTCACCTATAAAGTACAATGAGAATATCAAACTTTAAATTTTTTATCATGTAAACTTAAAGATATTTACGTTGTAATTTGTGTCTTGGCAAGTGTGTAAATGAAAATGTTGTATTTGGTCTTGAATGGAGGAGTACTATTTATTAATATTCGCACGTTTTTTTTTATAATATTTTTTTGGCAAATGAGATGTATAAGTTTTTATATAAAGATTATAAACATTACTTGAATATAATACATAATATAGAAAAAATATGTATATATCATACTGTGAAGATAATGATATAAACTCTTAAGAGCTCTCCAAAACAATAATTAAGAGATTCAAAAGGTTTTGGTTGGTATATAGGTTCCAATGATGACTTCTCTATTTATAATTAATCATAGGATCATCCACTTTATGTTAATCTTTCGATGTGGGACAATTATATAATTTATACGTATTATAATCACCACACTAATATTGTTTTTCAATATGGGACATATAACATATTAAAAGAAGCACACCATCTTTAATACTCGTATGTGCAAATCATATGAAATATATACTCTAATGAAAGCATTTTTGCCACGAATCTAATTATATTATTTTCATAATTTTTATAACGACATTTTTTTTGCCACGAATCATATGAAATCTATACTCTAATATAGATATTATAATAATTAAAAGATTCTCCACTTTATTTTTTATGTGGAAAATATTATTTATGAAACTTTCCTAAATTAATTTTTGATGATGTGGACGCTCTAGAATCGCTCGAAAAAACTCTCTTTTATGTATATACTAAATTTAATGCCCGGGCGATGCCCGGGCCACTTATAATATCCTATGATTATTATGTAACGATGCCCGAGCCACTTGTAATATCTGATAGATGAACCATTTCAACCAAAACCTTAAGGTGATGGTTGAGGCCGAACTATTATAAATATTCTTATTACGCTCCCTCACTCAAATGCCCGTTGGGCTTGAAGAGTGGTTAGTTGCGCACCGGCTCCCTCGTACCGTGTGCTGGGTTTCCACCACTTCGGGTTTTTGAGGGGTTTTGAGGTTGCCAGGATTCGAACCCGTAACCTTCGGTTACACTGGCTCTGATACCATGATAGATGAACCAACTCAACCAAAACCTTAAGGTGATGGTTGAGGCCCAACTATTATAAATATTCCTATTTATATCCTATGGTAATTATGTAATGATACGTTAAGACTATGTTCTTTTGGACGTTTGATTACGGTTAGTCCAGGGTATATTGGATGGTTATAGACTCAAGGTGGAGTCTATGGTGTTCTAGTGTGAGAGCTCAATTTGCTAGAACATGGCAGATATAAGTCTACTTGAGTGACTTGTATAGTGGTCGAGTGATTTAGAAGTCGTTTGCTAAATGCGACTGTCCGATTCAAGGTGGAGAATTGTTAGAATGTGACTCGTGTGTCGCATTGATATGTCGGAGTTTGATTACGGTGAGATAAATTAAACTAAGAAAGAAAAGGAGTAAGGAAAATCAGCCGCAACACGGACCGTGTGTCTACAGGTCGCATGAACTCCTGGAAAGTGGCATAAATTTGTTTCTTACGTTGACTTTTCATTTTGATTCTTGTTATGGGAATTGGAAAGTGAGTGGGTCACTTTGGCCTTACGTCACTTTAATTTCTTTAGCATGGTTAGTTTATTTTATTAAGTTTGTTTTATTTTATTTCCTAATTAGAATAATCTTTATTAGGGTAGTTTAATATATAAACACTACCTTAACCTAGTTATTCTTTTAAGGAGAGATTTGTGAGGCAAACATTGAGAGTTTTAAGAGGCAGATCTAGAAAAACTCTGTGCTCATCTTTTGTAATCTGTAATTCTCCCGACATAGTGAATTATTTTCCCTCGCCCTGGTGGATGTAGCTATCGCATTGATAGTGAACCACGTTAAATCTTTGTGTCTTTTATTTTTGCATCTACTCCGTATCGCTTCCGCACAACAATTGGTATCAGAGCTTAGGTTTTTGGATCCAGGGAGGAGAATATGGCAACTGACACTATAAGGATTGAGAAGTTCGACGGGAGGAATAGTTTTGCACTATGACAGATAAAGATGAGGGCTTTGCTAAAGGAGCGGTGCATCTGGAAACCCTTGACGCCGGGTTTCTCCACGAAGGTGACGAAGACCGAAGCTTCTAGCTGCAGTCTTGAATCAGGGTGACCGAGACGGAAGATCCGCCTTGTTAACAATGGAGGAGAGGGCTCATTCATCGATCTTGTTGAGTTTGTCAGACGATGTCCTAACTGAGGTAGCCGATGAGTCGACTGCAATGGAGTTATGGCTGAAATTGGAGAGTTTGTACATGACAAAGTCGCTCACCAATAAGTTGTTGTTGAAACAACGTCTGTTCTCTTTCAAGATGCAGATAGGTATGTCACTTCGTGATCATCTAGACAAATATAATACTATATTACTAGATCTGCGTAATATAGATGTTAAGATTGAGGATGAAGATGTTGCTTTAATTCTCTTTGGTTTCTTTACTGCGTCGTATGGGAATTTTGTGGATTCTTTTGTTCTTGGTAAAGAAACATTGACCCTAGAGGAAGTGAAGTCAACACTTTGCACTAGGGAGTTGCGACAAAAAGCAACTGTTGACTTAGAAAACGGATCGGGCGAGGTTTAGTTGTTGATAATACTAAAAAGGGTGGAGTTCGGAAGAAAAAGGCTAAGTCTAATATTCCAGGACACCAATCTGCTGATAATTTCGTTATCTCGTTATCTATGTAAAGAACAGGGCATAAAAGACCTAGTTGTCCTAAGTTGAAAGCTAAGTCTAATGCGGCTGTAGTTCAAAGTAAGAATTTGGAGTACGATTCCGAGGCGGACTATGCACTTGTGGTTGATTCTGTTCGTCCTATTGATCGTTGGATTCTAGATTCGAGGTGTTCTTATCATATGTGTCCACACAAGCATTGGTTTAATACTTATGAGTCCTTTAATGAGGGTCGCGTTGTTGTTGGTAACAATGCTACTTGTGAGGTAGTGGGTATTGGGTCAATCAAGGTGAAGACGGCTGAGGGTAAGAAGTGTACTTTGACTAATGTGAGACATGTTCCAGCTTTAGGGAAGAATCTTATATCACTTAGTTTATTAAGTGATTTAGGATATGAGTTCCAGAGTAAAGGGGAGATTTTGTCATCACGAAGGGTTCTAGTTTGGTCTTTGAAAGGTGTCAAACAAAATTCCTTGTATGTATTGCAAGGTGAAACACTGACTAATTTTGCAAGTTGTGCATCCGTAATTCACAAGAAGAAGACTAAGGTTTGGCATAAGCGGCTTGGTCATATGGGTGATAGAGGGATACAACAATTGTGTAAGAGGGATCTTCTTAACGGTGTCAAGGTGAATAACCTTGAGTTTAATGAGCAGCATGTGTTCGGTAAGAAACACATATTTAAATTTAGCAAGAGTGTTCATAAAACAAAAGAAGACCCTGACCCTTCGGGGTGCTGAGCTTAAGGTGGAGCATCCTTGAGCGGCCCGGTCCAGGGCTAAATGGACGCAGGCCTAGTCCAGGGCTTATTGGACGGCAGACCCAGTCCAGGGTATATTGGATGGTTATAGACTCAAGGTGGAGTCTATGGTGTTCTAGTGTGAGAGCTCAATTTGCTAGAACATGGCAGATATAAGTCTACTTGAGTGACTTGTATAGTGGTCGAGTGATTTAGAAGTCGTTTGCTAAATGCGACTGTCCGATTCAAGGTGGAGAATTGTTAGAATGTGACTCGTGTGTCGCATTGATATGTCGGAGTTTGATTACGGTGAGATAAATTAAACTAAGAAAGAAAAGGAGTAAGGAAAATCAGCCGCAACACGGGCGAGTAGACCGTGTGTCTACAGGTCGCATGAACTCCTGGAAAGTGGCATAAATTTGTTTCTTACGTTGACTTTTCACTTTGATTCTTGTTATGGGAATTGGAAAGTGAGTGGGTCACTTTGGCCTTACGTCACTTTAATTTCTTTAGCATGGTTAGTTTATTTTATTAAGTTTGTATTATTTTATTTCCTAATTAGAATAATCTTTATTAGGGTAGTTTAATATATAAACACTACCTTAACCTAGTTATTCTTTTAAGGAGAGATTTGTGAGGCAAACATTGAGAGTTTTAAGAGGCAGATCTAGAAAAACTCTGTGCTCATCTTTTGTAATCTGTAATTCTCCCGACATAGTGAATTATTTTCCCTCGCCCTGGTAGATGTAGCTATCGCATTGATAGTGAACCACGTTAAATCTTTGTGTCTTTTATTTTTGCATCTACTCCGTATCGCTTCCGCACAACACCGATGTTACCATCTGTCTGGATCAAAAGGAGTACTAAAGATGGGTGCTATAATTTAAGAAAAAGTTGGAATCTAATTCTGGCCATTATAAACTACAAATCATTAACATAACACACGTTTGAAATTTTGAAATCAACAAAGGTGTAATGTATTTATAATTTTATATCATATTTCACATGCCAATTGCAAAGTTATTTGGGTATAGCTGGACTATCTTTTTTTTGTTTTTTTTTTTTTTGCTATTATTATATTTCGTACTTCCGTGAGATATTGACGACAGGATAGAAATTTTGGATTAAAATTTTATCTTTAGCCGCTCAGTTGTCGATATTGATGGTGGGATAGAAATTTTGGATTAAATGTTTATCTCTAATCGCTTGGTTGTTCGTAAAACTTCGACACTCTGTAATTGGTCGAAAAAAATTTCCTTTATTAATATAGATATATATTGATTTATATATAAACTAATGAAATTTCCTATCTAAAAACCGGTGATTGCTAAAATTTCAGGACTACCACTTTGATATGATTGATCCTTTACACAAAAAAGATTTCAGAACAGTCGTCTTTGTACATACTATATCTATATCATACTTAAACTTCCCGTCTTATATTATTTAAGTTACTGCCTTGATAAATGATAAAGTCGATTAATCATTAGTTAACTAACACTTCGTACTCTTGATTCTTTCATAGAAAAGTTTACAATTTTTTCACTAAATATTCTTTTTTAATAGCTCGGCCCGTTTACGGATAAACTTAACTACAATGAAACACATACCGTGCTTGTGTTTTCTTCTTCGTCTACATACTTACTAATGCATGGAATAGACGATCATTATAATTTATAAGAGCTTTGGATATTAAATATAAGTAGTTTGTGTGATTGTTGGACTCAGTAATACTATTTGATTGACACAACTATCCGCAAGTAGGGGCGATGCGAAATCAGATTTTGTTCGATGCAACTATCTAAACACAATAAGCAATATGTCAACAACTAATTTACGGAGTATTAGGTAAGATAATAGGCAGTATATGTAAAGTTTTCAGTTAAACGAATTATGCCTCCTGCAAAAGGGAAATAAAGTCATTGTTAGAACACATTGGATTGATGATGCCAAGTCCCTTTGTTATTTGATTGTTTGCTCTTAGTTGAAATAATTAGTGAATGAAGCAATCAAATGGACTTTCAACAATGATTCAAGATGATCAAGCTAATCAAGGAAGTCAAGACAATGATATTTTCCAAGCCTTAGTCGACATATGTAAGAGTAAGTGTAACATTCTCATTTAAAGTCAAGTAATGGCAAAACCATGCAACGGTACGCTGTACCGTGGTTTCTGGTACTATCATACGGAGGAGGAATTTTCGACCAAATGTTTTTAAGTGTCAAAACTTTGCAAATTTTAAACCTTAAACATTTGAATTTTCAAAAGCTTGAAAATAATCTGAAATTTTGGAGTCACAAGCCCACTTGTCTAAGCCTCTAGATTTGTGCAAACACCTTTTACTAAAATGGCAAAAAAGACTTGTCAAACTTCTAAAGTAAGAAAAACTTTTTGTCATTTTGGTAAATTGTCACATGTTGAGTGTAGAAGCTTAAGTTTTCTGATTTCTTAAGCCCCAAGCCTATAAGTCTAACACTTACCATCGCTCAAAGCTATCATTTTAATATTGGATTTAATTTTTCAAAGTGTACTTATCTAAGACTAAATCCACTATAAATAGAGTGTCTTAGTCACATTTATTTCTTAAGACTTCCAAAGCATTTATTGTAAAACCTTGCAAATCATTTGTGCATTTAAAGCTTTGTTCTTCAAGTGTTTGCAAAACGTTTTTCTGATTTTAAGTCTTCAAAATTGTTTTCGAAAAAAGCTGTAAAACCTCCAAGTATCAGTTCGCTGTACTGTGACATGATGAGTTTGTTCCATGATTCTCGTGTTAGATCTTCATTGTAATCTCCATGTTCATTTAAGTGAACTCTTGAGATTCAAGATTCTGTAACACCTTAAGATAGAACCCATAAACTCTTGAAGCGGAATAGCTTTAAGTTTGAGTGCAACCGGAGTAGGTTGGCGAGTTATTTTCATTGTAAGGGGTTTAGTAAGCTTGAGTAAATTTCTAAACAAGCAATAAAATAACGGTTGGACGTAGGCCTCGGAGTAGAGGCTGAACCAATTTTTAAATGTCGTTTGTTTGTTCATTTACTTTTACGTTCTTCCACTTTGCTATTTCTCGCATGTACCTAATCAAGTTCTGTGTCACAGTCACCTATATACATTCAATTAAGTTTCTCAAGTCTTGTACTTCTTTATTCTTAGCTTAAAGTAGTTAATTAACTAAGTTAAGGATAAAATTTTTAAAAGGTACACCTAATTCACCCCCTCCCCCTCTTAGGTGTTAATCGTTCTTAACTCTTCAGTCATCAATTTAACACAAACTCGATCACAAAGGTAAAATCATTACTACTTCATTTGTAGTTCTTGTGGTTATCATCTGTAGTTCTTGTGGTTACCATATAATATAACACAGTAATAATAAAAAATAAGCGCTTTTCGTAAACAATATAACGTCAAAATCATCTAATGTGAGCGGTCCTCCCTCCCGACAATAACAAAGCTGCAATATCTGTTTCTGAAACTTATTAACAAATAATAATTTCTATGCGTTTTATCATTGGCTTCTAATTTATTGTGGAACAAACATATAACTAAAAGTTAAGCATGTTCTTACATAAGATGCTACATTGAGTACAATTTTGTTATTAGATAACGAATTACTCCTATATAGCTAAACGCCCCACATAAGAACATCTTTCCTATTCCTCCATGTTCATAAACGAAAATTACTTTTCCTTCTTTATTCTCTACAGCAGCTATTTCCTCTTCCTAAACACCTGAAACAAGTAATAAACATAAGATTGTCATAGCAAAAATTAACCTCACTCATGTGATAGCGTTAATGTACTTAATTTGAGTTACGACACCATACCTAGTTAGCTGGTCATTGTTCAATTGTTGTAACTTGGAAGTCCGCTCATCATGTAACTGCTTTCTGTTGTACATCTGCTCATCCGTAATAAGCTTATTCTCCATACCTGCAATGCCCGACTCAATTGGCTGGGGCATAGTCCTATAAACAAAACAAAAGAAATCCGTTAGTGAAGACTAAAGATTCAGTTTGACGAAAGTAAAACAAAGTAAATAAATTTCATGGAATAAACTATTAAATCTATAGGCAATAAAGATTCAGACAGGTGAAAGGTTGAAAATAAGATGGTAAAGAGTTTTCTTTATATACTACGAAATTTGTTAATGCCTCGCATTAGAATTCAACGTAAGATAGAAGTGTTGATGATCTCTCATACTTTATTCTTAATTATTATATTTAATTAAAGTAGGTAGCTCAGAAAAGGTGGAGTCTCTGTAATCGCTCGAAAAAAGCTTCCTTTAATAATATAGATAGATATAGATTAGAAGGTTACCTCTTTATTATACCAAAAGAAAACATTTACTCTCCCCTTCAAGAAAAAAACATTAATTCTTGTCTTGTTTATTTGTTTACCTAATTTATTACTCCGTATTTGTAAAAGTTATTTTAATCAAAAAGTCAAATGATTAAGACCAATGTGGCGATGTAGTATATATTTAGATTTCCTTACATACTTGAGCCTTTTGACATGTACAAGTAAGAACTAGTGAATTCAAATTGTTGTACACTTAAAAGCTTATTCACTCTATCTCCAATCATATGTTCACTTTGTTTATTCTTTTTGAATAATATTTTAATTAATAGTAAATAAATAACGAGTTACTGAATCCCTTGATTACTAGTACGTCCCGGCTTATCTTTTCACATTTCGATGTATTTATTTTTCTTTTTCAAATACAGGAAAAAACATTATAACATGTAAACACTCGTATAAAAGCTTTTTTCGTAATGAATCTAATGATATACTGAGTACTTCGTACTTCCTCAATAATGGTAACATGGACCCACTTTTCTCCTCACAAAAAATAAGACCATGTTACCATTAGTGTGATATAAAGGGAATAATTTTCATAACTTTTAGACGGTTATATTTTTATAAAATTTAAATTGAAGCTCATCTAAAATGAAAAATGTGGAAATTAAATATCTATCCTCCTAACTCCCGTCCTTTGGGAGAAACTAGGGAGTCGTTTGGTTGCATTTAGGAATTTCCATTGCCTAGGAAGTGATAAATCATATGATTTTAGAATTCATGTGAATTAGAAAATGTTGTTTGGTTGCATATAGGAATTGGAATTCATGTAGGCATTTCCACTTACCTAAGGGGGCCTAGGTAAGCAACTTCCTCCATTATGGAGGAACTAGAATTCATGGGAAGTTCCAATTCATGTGAATTGAGGTAACCAAACAAGTCACTCATTTTGCAATTCACATGAATTGTACTTCCTGTGTTTTTTAGTGGGTAACCAAACAACCCCTAGGATTTGCTTGTGTCCTCCACAAATTAGTGTGATAACATTTATAAATCTCTTAAAGGTTCACAAGGGTATATTTCGTATTTTATCAGTTGATTAACGATTACCTAATAACGGTTGGCTTGCTAGAAAGTTTGACGTTATTATCATACTGATGGCGGTGATCAACTGGTCCCTAAAGGTCACACCTAAAGGATGTGTTTGAGAGATGTGGTTATGGAAATGTAATCACATTGATGCCTTATATGACTAAACATTTAGGCCTCGTTTGGTTCATGCGGTAATAGAATTCCTGTGGTAGTTTGAAATTCACCGGAATCCAACTCCTACATCCAATTCCCATGAAATGATAAAAATATGTTTGGTTGCCATGGGGGAGTTTGTTTTTCCCAGGAATTAAACTCCCATGCAATGTTTGGTTGAACCGTGTCAATTTACATGATTTTAGTTTCTAATTACCAATATACCCGTCCGTAATATTACTGACAACTAATTTATAGAAATGGGCAAATGGGTAATTTGAAGGAAATAGGATGGGGGAGTTTCTAATTACCTAGGTAGGGGTTGGTAATCAAACTCCTACATCATGTAGGAGTTGAAAACTCCCTTGGAATTGTAAACTCCCCCATTTTGTAATATGGGGGGTAACCAAACATGTTATCAAAAACTCAATTCCTGGGAGTTTAGAATTCCCATGAATTCAGAGTATAACCAAACGAGGCCTTAGTCAATGTGTTGATGAGACGATTATTTAATGCCGATTAAATAATATTAGTTGAGACGAATTAACTGTCAATTCGTAAATTGAATATAATATGTTATATTTAATTAATGTATATAATGTTAAGCTTGGACGAATTAATATGTTAATTCGTAATTAAATGTAATCGGTTATATTTAATTAGCTAGTTATCGTATATATTATACAATATTGTCATAATTATTAATTATAGACCGACATTAATATATCGACTGCAAGCTGTTGTGTGTAGACTTATTAATGCGGAATAAAATAAATGACGATTTATAATTATACACATTTTATACATTTTTGGATGTTAGTAATATTATAAAAAAAAAATGTTCATTATTCAAAGGACTTTTAGACTAAGTAATTTTTGTGTGAACCTATTTTTATTATTAAAAATAATGATAGCTTACTATGATGGAATAACATAATCTAATATAAAGTCAGTACTATGTTATTATAAAGCACATATTAACCTTATAACCCGGAAGCATATATAAACAGTATACGACACATCTACAAGGACGATTTACAAACAATTAAAAATACTATTTACCCTATATTCTTTTAAATAAAAGAAAATATTAGAATTATTGATTCTTACTCTTTATCCTTTATTAAGAACAACCCATATTAATAAGGATTAGTTAAGTTAAAAAAAAGGACAATTTATTTTAGAAAGAAAAAAGCAAATAAAACTGAAACCTTATCGGCTCAAACCACCAGCTTAAAAAAGAACGAATTAGTATACTACGGGTATATTAAGCGTGAATAATGGCCGTGTTAAGCCTATTTTTAGTTGGCATTTGATTTGATTGTAATATTTTATTCTGATTGTAATATTTTATTCGGTGGATGCAATATTTAGTCAAAAAATTAAAAGTCATAATTTTAATGTGAGCCCATCATATTTGTCAATCAATTGAGCGGGAAAATTGTGAGCAAGTCTTATTCTTTTAGTTTAGTGGGGAAGCGAATCGATACGTATTAGTGAATTGTGTTATTTGTAATACACTCAACGTATCGTATATGCTAAATAGAGCGAATCGCGGATTCGTATTTGCGAATTCGTATCTAGCGTATTACGTATCTGGTAACATTGCGCTAAACTTATTTGCTATTTGGAGAACCTTTTTATTTTGAGGCATATGGAAGTTTGAAATTTTGATGTAAAGTATTCTATGTTTCTCGGACTCATAAATTTGATAGCACATTTGTGCAACTTCAAGTGTAATGTTTACCGTTGTTCTTATATTTTTGATTAAATTTTATCCATTTAGCTGGAGTGATTTGGATTTTTCATGAAAATTTTTAAGTTAGTGGATTTCACATCCTAGATCTTTTTATGAAGAAAATATATAAAAAAGCACAAAATAACAATAATAATATCACATTTTTATATTGGACATTAAAACATGTTAGGTTGTATAGTTGTATAAGATGGAAAGATTAAAAAGAGCGAAGTTGATACGTTTTATTTATATAATCAGTTGGTTTTTTTACTTAGCTTTAATCAAACCCAGTTTCAATGTCAAAATTTGTTTTTACATCATAGCTAATTTTTGTACGTTATTTAAAATGGCAAAATTTATTTATACATCATTATTTATACATCATAAGATTTTGGAGATTTTATTTGTATTATTATACTCTTTAATTATACTCTATAATCTATGGAGTATTATACTTTATACAAACACTATAATGTTTGGAGCCATAACTTTTCTATGTATAGTGTTCCGGGTATGAATTCCGAAGTAGGTTTGTTTACCACGCTAGCTTTGTCGAATAATGCCTCTTCTAGCCTTGATTGCTCTCCTCGGCCTCTCCTGTAACAATGAGCAAACTGAGGGCTTGGCTTTGTGCCAAGCGTACTCACTCCGACGCTCAAGTCAGTGAACTTATTGTGATTAAGTAGTATGTTGCTTGATGACGTGTATTGTAGAGAGATGAGAGAGATAATACCAATTTAAGTGGTTCTTAGGTTCGATTCTGGATCCCCTTCTCAATGAGAGAGGTGGAGTATTTATAGACTTTCACCTTTTGTCACGTAGTGGCCAAGTGGCCAAGTGGCTAGCAGGTGGAAAGACTGATCTGACCTCGGCCGAGGGACCCTGTCGTCAGCCGAAGGGCCCAGTTGACTCCATGCCGAGGGGTCTTGGATATGAGTACGCGGATGTGTCTCCCGGCTGGCTAGTTAGCAGGCCGAGAGACGGGTGACTGGCCGATAGGCCGTACCGGATATGCTGTTTAAAGTCGTTGACTGGCTGTGGATATCTTTGACCTCGCTCAATATGTTGACTTGGTCAGCGGGTGCAGAATATGCCCCATCAATTTGCCCCCAGCGTAGTCTATGCCGTGGTATGGGCTCCGATGTATGTTGAGCGTATATTCTGCACAAGTGAAAATTTTCTGCCCCGGCTTCTTCTCCCTCGGCTTACTTCTGTACAGGCCGTACCATATCCCCCCTCCACATGGATGGGTATTGGACATCAAATGTGGAAGAGAAGATGCTGCTGGCCGGCGGACCCAAGGTTGAGAGTGCCGGTGTGCTTTCGATTGCCCCCGGCCGGTGCTACCTAGCTCGGTTAGTCATATTGCCGGCGGAGAACAGATACTTTAGGATTTTGCTGAGGAAGATGAATAGGCAAAGGGATATGAAGGGGCGTGTTGAAGACGCTTGGTTACTGTTGCATTGATTGACATTCAACTGTTGCGTCGATTGACATTCCGTGTACGCATGCCTGACATGTGTCTCTTCGTTGATTGGCTGACGCTTCATGGGCTGCGCTTTGATTGGTCCTCCTTTGTGGGCCTTGGCCTATAAATACCAGATCTTTGAATTGAAATTAGTTACTAATTTCATTCATTTCCAAAAATTTTTCTTCTTTCTAGATCTAGAACTTCAAGTGTTTCTTTCTCTTCCAATCTTCAGAATTTTTACGTCGGCGTAGCACTTTTCTTCAAGGTAAACCAAAAAAAAAACTTATCATCTCTTAATTTGTTTTAAGTAATTGTTGTGAACCATGTCTTCTGCTGACGCCGGTCCCAGTTACCGTGCACCGGGGGGTTCCCCGGCGCGTTTTGATGAGGAGGAGGCGGTAGCCGCCGTTCCGTTAAGGTCGGGGGGCCCTAGGTCTCCTTCTCCTGAAGTTGACCGCAAAGTCCTGGAGCAGTGGGAGGATGATGACGATGTTGATGATGATGAGGAAGGGAATCCTTCCGGTGGGGAGAGGTCAACAGTCCTGCATCATTATGATGCCTGTACTATCGGCCCCGATCGTGCTTGGATCGATAAGTTCATCCGCTCCTCTGGCTCTGAATTTTTCGAAGATCACTTCTTTTTCGACAGGGGTACAACATTGTTATCCCTGGAGAGGGTCAGGCCGTCTGTTGCCCTCCCCCGGGTCACATCGGCGTATATATGAGGCACCTGGAGTATGGTCTCCGGTTTCCTCTCAATATGTACGTCTCTACCATAATTCATGCGATGAACGTTGCTGCGGCGCAGCTTCACCCTTTGGCCGTTAGGACTATAGTCGGCTTCGTGTGGCTGTGTCTTTTTAGGGGGGTGACCCCAACGGTAAATTTATTCCGCCGAATTCATTTTCTTCGAATGAATGTTCAAGGTGGCCGGGGGTGGTATAGCGTCCAGACTGAGCCAGGCTATCTCACCGTGCCTAAACTCACCTCGCAAGGGTGGAAGGAACGGTGGGTGTATGTCGAGGTCCCGAGATGATTATCCGTTGCCTCGGTCTTTTCAAAGACCACGTTAACTTGCGGTGCGAGAGCAGGGGGGAGCGTGAGAAGATGATCCCCAAGGGCAAGAATAAGATGGACGCCGCAAAGGTCTGTCTCAACGAGGACGAGACGCGGGCATTGAAGCTTTTCGAGGTCGATGACGATGGGACGCCGAAAGTTTGGTTGCCCCCGACGCAAGTCATCCTGATGGACGAGCCGCTTTGCCACGTCGGCCTCATACCGGCCCTAGGACGGGGTGAGTGGGGTCGGTGTGAGGCCCATTTCTGTTTTAGTGTTCTTGTTTTTGTGCCTTGACTTGTTTCTTTGTCTAACTCTTACTTTGTTTCTTTTACAGAGAACTTTGGCTCGGTTCTGTCTGAGCAATTCCTCAAGAAGATGGGACTTGACAAAGATGGTAACGTGCAGGAGAGGAATCCGAAGGTCGATGTACATGACCGCCGTCCGTCGCCTACTGACCTCATGGATCAAAAGCTGAAGAGCTTGGACGAGGCGGAGGCTCAGGCCGAGGTAGCTGCTGCCATTCCGCGCCGGGTCCGGAAAGCCAAGTCTTCGGCGGCTACGGTGTCAACCTCAGTTCCGCCTCCAATTCCCGCTGTCCAGAAGAAGGTGGAAATCGTCGACATTGTCGACGGGGAGGATTCCGATGCTGAGGGATCTCCACTTAGGCGTAAGAGGAAAAGGCCTACCCCTACCGCCGATGCTTTTGCTGCCACAGCTCATGCTAACGAGGGCGCCGAGGGAGCGGGTCAATCGGCCAAGAAGAGCAAGCCCTCCGGTACAGATCTAACTTGCGGCTCAGATTTAGCCGGCTCATTAGATATACCTGATGACCGGCTCTCTGGTATGTCCGTGAACGTTGACGTGGACTCTTTGATTGAATTTTTTGTAGATCAACCGGCGCAGTCTGTCCCAATTACTGAGCGGCAAATTGAGGAGAGGCCTGTGCAGACGGCGGGAAAAAATGCCACCGCCGACTCTATTCTCGCGTCGATATCCAACGACCAGCTCATAGCGGAGGGTACAAGGCTGAGCAAGAGGATTGGGAAGTGGTCCGAACTGGCCGGCCTTCGTATTAGGGAGCAAGAAGAGGCCCTGGCCAAGACGGGACCGTTGATAGAACGGCTGAAGCTTGATGTTGTCGCCGCAAAGGGGGTAGCCGGGAAGGCTAAGCTTGATCTCCTTGCTGCACGAGCGCGCGTGGAGGAAGTTGAGAAGCTGCTGTCGGCCGAGAAGGCCAAGTTAGAGGCTGCTAACCTCGCCGCCGCCAAGTTGACGGAGGAACGGGACAGGTACAAGGGCGGCTACGACGTTGTTGTCGCCCAAAGGGAGGAGTCGAAAAGGGCGTACCGGCTCCAGGCGGAGTCACATAGGGGTACCAGTGCTATCCTTGCCCAAAGGGAGAAGGATATTGAGATGCTTCAAAAGAAGATCATCCCCCGCATGTGTGCTCAATATAGGGACCTGACCGAAGAAACCTTCAGGGAGGTGATTGGGGAGCTGTACCCGGATGGCTCCTTTCCGTGGCCAAAATTTGACGGGCTGTTCGACGATAGGCTCGAGGCTAACGGGAAAGCTGCGGCGGATAAAGGCCCGAGGATGCGAGGGCCAAGAAGGAGGAAGAGGCGGCCGCGGAAAAGGCGGCCCTTCCGAGAAGACGAGGGCGGCCGAGAGAAGAGTCCATTAAGGCCAAGGCCGCTGAGGATGCTAAGGCTGCCAAGAAAGCTGAGGATGCTAAGGCTGCCAAGAAAGCTGAGGATGCTAAGGCTGCCAAGAAAGCTGAGGATGCTAAGGCTGCTAAGAAAGCTGAGGATGCTAAGGCTGCCCAGATTGCATCTAAGTCGCCCACCAAGGATGATGCTGCTGATGGCGGCAATGGCAAGCAGCAACAGGCATAGGGAGACGGGCGGTCGTCACCAGGCTCACCCGGCGTCTCGGATAGCTTCAGCTATTCGGGGGCCAACTATTAAGCCTTTTCTCCCTGCCATCCTTTTGGCGCTTCAAAGAACCAGTCCGTAACCTTTTGCTTTACTTTTCCTTGTATTTTGTAAAACCTTGGTAGGTAGAATCTTGGCTCATCCCAAAGGGGATGGCCGTCGTCTGTATTTCTCCTTCTTGTAACTCGTTATCTTTTCTTAATGAGAATTTGCTTGCTTTGCCTCTGGCTTGGCCGAGGCCTTTGATTTACTCCTTCACTTGTCTTCTGGCGTTAATTAATTGAGCGCTTTTCGTTTTTACCTTTGGCCTTTAGCCGAGGCAGTTTAGAATGCGTATCTCAACTGTGTTTAACGTCTTTAAACTCGGTCTTAATTTGCCGAGGGTAGTTGCGTTAATTAATTGAGCGCTTTTCGTTTTTACCTTTGGCCTTTAGCCGAGGCAGTTTAGAATGCGTATCTCAACTGTGTTTAACGTCTTTAAACTCGGCCTTAATTTTCCGAGGGTAGTTGCGTTAATTAATTGAGCGCTTTTCGTTTTTACCTTTGGCCTTTAGCCGAGGCAGTTTAGAATGCGTATCTCAACTGTGTTTAACGTCTTTAAACTCGGTCTTAATTTGCCGAGGGCTGTCGCGTTTCACTCGTCTCTTCCCGGCCAGTTACCGGGGCAACGGAGTTTACGTTTTGACCGCCGTTGAACATATGTTAGCATATCGGCTCGTCCCCCCGTCACTCCCGTTAAAGGCCGAGGTGATCGAGGTTTTGGCTCTGTCTGCTGTGTACATATGTTAGCATGCCTTCTTACTGGGGTGACCGCCGTTGTGTTTTCCTCGACATGACTATGGAGGGGATTAACGCTTTGATGGAAAATGGGGATGACTCCTATTTAGATATGAACATGCATTGGGGTGCCAACAATTGTTTTGGGCACCTCCGCTGCTATACAAAGTATATTCTGAGATTGTCGGTGTTCCAATGGCTCATCAGAGGTACATCCCCCATGTCCGTCAGCCGGTATGTACCCGGCCTCATTTCTTCAACTACCTTGTAGGGACCTTCCCAGTTGGCCGTCAACTTGCCATGAATGTTTCCTTTATTGGTGGCGGCTGACTTCCTTAGGACCAGATCACCTACCGTTAGATCCCTTTTGTGGACCCTTCGGTTGTAGGCCCTTTTCATTCGGCTCTGATATATCGCTAAGTTGAGGCGTGCTGCATCTCGGCTTCCTTCGACCAGGTCTAGGGAGGTTCTTAGGCCTTCCTCGTTTTCATCCGGGTTAAAAGTGGCCGTTCTGAATGTTGGCACCGTTGCTTCGATCGGCAGGACGGCTTCGGAGCCGTAGACTAAGTGGAATGGACTGTACCCCGTTGCCTCTTTCTCCGTGGTTCGAAGGGACCACGAACGCCGGTAGCTCATCGGCCCATCTTCCCTTGAGGTCTTCAACTGTCTTCTTCAAGCCGTTGAGGATTGTTTTATTGGCTGCCTCTGCCTGCCCGTTGCTCTGGGGGTGGCAGACGGAGGAGTATGCAAATTTGATGCCAAGTTCTTCCAACCAGCTCATTATTGTATCACTCCAAAACTCTCGGCCATGGTCGAACACCATGACTTGGGGTAACCCAAAACGAGTTATGACGTTTTCCCAGATCACCTTTCTTACGGCCGTCGCGGTCTTGGCAGGTACTGCTACAGCCTCAACCCATTTGGTGAAGTAATCGACGGCGACGATTAGGAACTTTCTTCCTCCGGATGCCGTCGGAAATGGCCCTAGTAGATCCATTCCCCACTGTGCAAAAGGAAGGGGACTAAGCACCAGTGCGAGTCTCGGGAAGGTGCATGTATCACCGGAGCATGCATCCGACGGTTGTTGCATTTTTTGTTTTGTTTCGAAATCTTCAAGCATGGTGGGCCAGAAGTAGCCGGCTCGGAGAGCTTTGTGGGCTAGTGTTCTTGCCCCCATGTGATGACCACAGATGCCTTCGTGTATTTCTGTCAGTATTAGCTCCGCATCGGCTGGACCGACACACTTCAGGAGTGGCCTTGTCACGGACCTCCTGTATAACTCTCCTTCAAATACCAAGTACCTTGCTGCGATCCTCTTTATCTTTTGTGAGAGATTGCGGTCCTCCGGTAGCTCATGTGTCAGTTTATACCTCTTTATCGGAGTCATCCATGTCGTCTCGGCTTCCACGTCGCACACCATGCCGATGGTTTCGTCAATGCTTTTAGCGTTCCTGATGTCCACTAGCACGGTTCGGCTGATATTCCTGATGGTTGAACTGGCCAGTTTTGAGAGAGCGTCGGCCCGGTTGTTCTCAGACCTGGGGATGTGTCGCATTTTGAATGACTTTAATTTTGAGGTCTCGTCTTTTACCTTTTCCTGGTATCTTACCATCCCATCGTCCCGAGCTTCGTACTCTCCTTCGTATTGGTTAGTTACCAAGAGAGAGTCTGTTTTCAAAATGATGTGTTACCCGGCGGCGGCTCTGGCTAACTCAACTCCGGTTATCACTGCCTCATATTCGGATTCGTTATTTGAGGTTGAGAAGGTAAACTTCAAAGCGTACTCGAACTCGTCCCCGTTTGGGCTGATGATAAGGATGCCAGCTCCTGAGCCGTTCGTTGTGGAGGATCCATCGGTATATACCTCCCACATGCCGGGACACGACTCTTCCTGATACGTGCACTCGGCCAAGAAGTCTGCCAGCGCCTGCCCCTTTATCGAAGGCCTCGATTTGTATTGAATGCCGAAGCCAGATAGCTCCACTGCCCATTTGATTAGTCTGCCTGACTGTTCGAATTTTTCCAATGCTTTTTCCAACGGCTGGTCGGTTAAGACCGTCATGGGATGTGCGTCGAAGTAGGGTTTCAACTTCCTTGCGGCAACAACCACGGCAAAGGCTGCTTTTTCAATCAGCGGGTAGTTTCTCTCGGCGGGCAACAGTGTATGGCTGATAAAGTAGATTGGGTGCTGCTGCTTGTTTTCTTCTCTGACGATCACGGCACTGACCGTGGCCGAGGTTACTGCTAAGTATAGATATAGCGTTTCCCCCAGCGTCGGTCTGGACAGGGTCGGGAGAGTTTGCAGATGGGCTTTCAGTTGTTTGAAAGCCGTGCTCTGTTCCTCCCCCCAGCAGAAGTCTTTATTCCCCTTTAGCACTTTGAAGAATGGGGTGCTCTTGTCGGCCGATCGAGAGATAAAGCGGGCAAGGGCCGCCATCCTCCCGGTCAGTATCATAACCTCCTTGCGATTCCTCGGCTCCGCAGTCTAGAATTGCTTGGACTTTTCTCGGATTGGCATCAATTCCCCTGGCGCTAACAAGCACGCCGAGGAATTTGCCGGCCCGGACACCGAAGTTGCATTTTGTAGGGTTAAGCTTCATCTTGTATTTTCTTAGTGAACAAAATGTCTCGTGTAAATCGGCTAGGTGCTCGCCGTCAGACTTGCTCTTGACAATAGCATCGTCGACGTAAGCCTCAATGTTTCGCCCTTTTTGATTTTGGAATACTTTGTCCACCAGTCTTGTGTAAGTCGCGCCGGCGTTTTTCAAACCAAACGGCATCATCTTGTACATGTAGGTGCCGTGTATGGTGATGAATGCGCATTTAGGCATGTCTTCCTCCGCCATGAATACCGATGGTATCCCGAAAAGGCGTCGAGCAGGCTCGGCATTGTGTAGCCTGCCGTTGCGTCTATTAAGCTATCTATTCGAGGCAAGGGATAACAATCTTTAGGACATGCTTTATTAAGATTTGTAAAATCCACACACATCCTCCACCCCCCCGATGACTTCCTCACCATTACAACATTAGCTAGCCACTCGGGGTAAGTACAAGGCATGATAAAACCTGCCTCTAATAGTTTGTCTACCTCGGCCTTGATGGCCTCATCTTTCTCGGCCGAAGAGTTTCTCATCTTCTGCTTGACAGGGCGAGCGTTGGAGAGCACGTTCAGCTTGTGAACGATCACCTCTCGGCTCACTCCTGGCATCTCGGCGGCTGAGTACGCAAAGACATCTTTGTTTCTCATCAGCAGGTCTAGGAGATCGGCCCTGAATTTTGGTTCCAGGCCGACACCGACAGTTACGGTGCGTCCTAGATCAATCTCTATCTGCTCGGTCTCTGCCCCTTCGACCATGCCGACGTGGTTGGTGCTCATCGGTTCGTCCTCCTGTCAGGGCCCGGATGGACATTACAGCATCGACCTCACTCAGGGTGACACGACCGATGAGAACGTTGTATGCGGATGAGCCGTCGATGACCACGAACTCGGACATCACATTCTTGGCCGCGTTGGGTGGCCGAACATCACCGGTAACTTGATAGACCCCGGGGGACCAAGCCTGCCGGAGAAGCCGTACAATGGGTTGGTGCATGGGCTAAGGTCTGCAATTTTCAGGCCGAGCCCTAGAAAGCACTCCCTGAACATGATGTTCGTGTAAGCTTTGTGTCAATCGGGCATCTCATGACCAGGTGGTTAGCTATGTCTAAGTGGACTACGAGTGGGTCGCTATGCGGGGCGATGATTCCTTCGTAGTCCTCCTTCCCAATAGTTATGTTCGGGATGTTGGAAGCGCGGGCCGCTGTAGTGGGCACGAAGTTGACGGCCTGATACAGTCCGTTCAGGTGCCGTTTGTGTCCGCGAGCGGATCCGCCGTTCTCGTTTCCCCCGATGACAACATGAATTGTTCCTATCCGTTCAAAGACGGATTTTTTATCTGAGCCACGGTGTTGGTCTTTTGGCCTCCGGCCACATATTTCCGAGGCTCCCCTTAGGATCGGCTCTTCAATGGCATTCTTCAAATGCCGGCGATCGTTGGTTAAGTGACCGGTGTGGCCGTGGTACTCACAAGATCGCTCGTGTCACCGTCCCCCCTAGGTTTGGGGGCCTTTCCCACTTCGCCCCTCGTTTCGCTCGGGAGAAGACCTCGGCGGCAGATACGACCCGGGGGTGTGATCTTTGTACTTCTTATGGTAGTACGGACCTGAACTCCCCCCGGCATCCGCTGGGTTCTGCTTCCTGGCGGGCCTGTCGGTCCGCGACCTATTATTGTCACGGCGCCCTTCATCCGGCTTGTCCTCCCGGTGGCTCTTTCTTTCTGAGTGCCCGGCCTCGCCGTGGCCTACCCATATTTTGTGATAGTCTTCGACCTTAATGGCCTGGTCGGCCAATTTCCTGGCGGACTCTAGGCTCAGGCCACCGCACTTGATGAGCTCGTTTTTCAAGTCCCCTCTGGGGAGGCCTTTCATCAGTGCGAAGGCCGCTAGTTCGCTGTTCAGGTCCCTAATCTGCTGAACCCTGGCATCGAACCTCTTCACATAGCTTCGGAGTGACTCGCCTCCCTCCTGCCTGATAGTCAGGAGATCCGATGTCTCGACGGCTCTCCTTTATTAGAAATCTTGGGCCAAAAACGCGTCTCTTAGGTCGGAGTAGGAGTATACCGACCCATCGGGTAGCCCCTTGTACCAGCTTTGCGCCATTCCAACCAAGGTCGTTGGGAAAATTCGGCACCAGACCTCGTCAGGTTGCTCCCACACCGACATGTGAGACTCGAAAGCCTCGGCATGATCGGTTGGGTCGCCCTCTCCTTTGTATGATATAGATGGTAGCTTTAGCTTTGGCGGCACCTGGGTCTCTAGGACGTAGGCACTGAGGGGCTGTCTGACCACGTGTCTAATGACACGCGGCGATCGGCTCCTCGCATCCTTAGTCCGGCCCCTCTCCCCGTGGCGGGAAGGGCTTCTTCTCCGACTCTGGTGAGTCGGACTCCTTCTCCGACTCTGGTGAGTCGGACTCCTACTCCGACTCTGGTGAGTCGGACTCCTTCTCCGACTCTGGTGAGTCGGACTCCTTCTCCGACTCTGGTGAGTCGGACTCCTTTCGCTCGTCTGGGGCATGCCTCGTTGGCGTCGCGGCGACATCGTCCTTCCGCGAGTGCGGGAAGGGCTTAGTTCTACCACCGACACTCGGGCTCCCCGGCGTCTTGGTGGGTTCGGCCTCTCTTAGTGCTCCGTTCAAGTTTCTCGGAGTCACCTTTTGGGCCCTAGCTTCGGGACGGGTTCCGCCGCTCTTGTCGGTGTGACGGTGTGAGCGCGCGTCGACAATCAGGTCCAGGAGTTGCTTCGCTTTTCTTTGCATCAACCACACGTCCCATGATGGTGACTGGTCGGCGGGCGCGGCGTATCGGTATTATTGGCATCCCGAACTCCGGTTGAATTACCCTACTGGTGGAGGGCCGCACAACCTCATTGTGGACGGTATCCTCGTGGTAGAATTCGGTCTCGTCAGTCACGAGTACCTCTTGTTCTTTTGACATTTTCTTAGCTTTTGGGTGGGTTTTCGTTTTGGTTTGGGAATGATTAGCTTCTAGTACCTATTCCCACAGACGGCGCCAATTGTTCCGGGTATGAATTCCGAAGTAGGTTTGTTTACCACGCTAGCTTTGTCGAATAATGCCTCTTCTAGCCTTGATTGCTCTCCTCGGCCTCTCCTGTAACAATGAGCAAACTGAGGGCTTGGCTTTGTGCCAAGCGTACTCACTCCGACGCTCAAGTCAGTGAACTTATTGTGATTAAGTAGTATGTTGCTTGATGACGTGTATTGTAGAGAGATGAGAGAGATAATACCAATTTAAGTGGTTCTTAGGTTCGATTCTGGATCCCCTTCTCAATGAGAGAGGTGGAGTATTTATAGACTTTCACCTTTTGTCACGTGGCCAAGCCAAGGCCAAGTGGCTAGCGGGTGGAAAGACCGATCCGACCTCGGCCGAGGGACCCTGTCGGCCGAAGGGCCCGATTGACTCCATGCCGAGGGGTCTTGGATATGAGTACGCGGATGTGTCTCCGGTGGCTAGTTAGCGGTAGCCGAGAGACGGTGTGATGGCCGATAGGCCGTACCGGATATGCTGTTTAAAGTCGTTGACTGGCTGTGGATATCTTTGACCTCGCTCAATATGTTGACTTGGTCAGCGGGTGCAGAATATGCCCCATCATATAGAAATAGAGGAAAGTGAATATTTTATTTGTGGCAAAGATTGACCTATAGTTATGGAAATTTTATCATCATTAAATAAGGTAGTATTAATATAAAATATCAATGTTTGCCGCCCACCGAGTTTCGTGTTTTACAGAAAAAATATACTTACATGTTGAATTTTTCGTTGACCCACTAATGTATTGAATTGTAGTGAATTAAGATGACAACAAAAAATAGGCCCACTTATAAGAGAATGCATTTAGGCGGGAAAAACATTGAGTTTTATTATTCTTTTAATTTAGTGGGGATGAATAATATTTTAATCAAGAACAAATAAATGATGAGTGAATAAAAGAATATATTTTTTTTTATAAAAGAAACATAGACAACAAAAAAACATACGAAAAAAGGTGGGATATTTCGTCACTTTTCGTTATTCATTTTCACATTTCAAGATAATTATTTCTCTTTTTAAAATATAGTGAAAAATAATATGAAATGTATAACGAATCAATTTTCATAATTTTTCAACGGTTATGTTTTTGTAAAATTTATACTCCGTATTAAGCTCACTTTATAAGACAAAAATAATAATTAACAATGGAAATTGGCACCAAGTACACTTATTCTGTATTTGTTTCTCCTTTATGGGTTTTTATCAAATGTGCCCTTAACGCACATGATAATAATCTAATTAGGGAAATTTAGTTGAGAATATATCATGATAAATTATAGTTAAAACTCATATTTATTATAATTAGTGATATAATCTCAACAATATTTCACTAATTAGCTTATTATCATGTACCCTAAGGGCACATTTTAGAAAAACAACTCATTTATTCCAGCGTTTTGTTCACCTTTTTAATTTATTCTTTATGAATAATATTTTAATCAAGAACAAATAAATGATGAGTGAATAAATTTTTTTTTTTTTTTATAAAAGAAACACGCATAGACAAATAAACCAAAAAAAACATACGAAAAAACAAGGTGGGATATTTCGTCACTTTGCGTTATTCATTTTCACATTTCAAGATAATTATTTATCTTTTTAAAATATAGTATGAAATGTATAACGAATCAAATTTCAGAATTTTTTAACGGTTATATTTTTGTAAAATTTATACTCCGTGTTAAGCTCACTTTATAAAACAAAAAAAAATGAGGATGTTATTAACAATGGAAATTGGCACCAAGTACACTTACTCTGTGTTTGTTTCTCATTGTTTGTTTCTCATTTATTGATATGTACAAAACAATCCTCCAATCTTTTGGGAGAATTACGCATTTGTCTATTACGTAGGTTGTACGGAGTAGGTTGAATGGATACAAAACAATCCTCTTCGCTTGCAACTCTACCTGGAATTTTACATTTGTGTGATGAAATATGAAATATGCTTTATACAAGTTAATGAATTCCTTGATCACAAAATCTCATCTAGGTACCACCGACACTGACACGACATGGACACGCAATACGACATCTCATGAAATTTAGGACACGGGACACGTCATTTAAATTTAATAAAATATACTCCCTCCTATTCACTATATTCTTCCTTATTTCCCTTTTCGGGTTTTCTTCACTATTTCCTTTTTTTGGGTTGATTTGTGTGGTCCAAATTCAATTGCATGTAGGGTAGTGTATTTTGTGTGGTCCAAATTAACTTTCTTATTTCTTGTGCAAAAAGGAAAGGGGAAAAATATAGTGAATAGGAGGGAGTATATTTTATATTTATTTATGTGCGATTTTATTTTTGAAAAAGTATTTGAATATTAAATTTAAATAATTGAAGGTAAAATTTGACGTTAATTATAATTCATTCTCATTTCCAAAAGCAAAAACTAACTTATAATCAATCTATTTCGACATCTTATTACTAGTCTAAAGAACATCATTTACCACTAATTCAACTTATTTCCCCACCAAATTCAACCATATAATAATTCACGCCATTTACTTTAAATTCAACTTGATTCCGTTTGAAGGTGTGTCCAAATACCATGGACACGGCTCAAAATACCATGGATATGTGTCGGACACGTGCCCAAATAAAAGATGAAAGTTAGACACGACTTTACAAGTGTCCGACACGTTTTGACGTGTGTCCGATACGAAAACGCCGATTAAGAGAAGTGTTCGTGCTACCTAGAGTAATAGATTGTGTAAACCGTCACAAACACAAAACATTGGGAAGGACTATGATAAGCTAACCAGAATAACTAGTTTTAAACCCGTGCAAAATTGCACGTGTATGTATTTGGGCCGGTATTATTGTTTTTTGATGAATTTTTTGTTTTTGCATTTCTATTGTAATTATCTATTTGGTCTAACTCAGTGATCTACATAATTAATGTTTACACTTGTTTCAAATACGTATTCACATACAATGGTTTAAGAGGAAATAACGTAATATACTGTTGTAAATAAAATTTGCATATTAAAAAACTTTACACCCCGAAAAAAGAAATATAATTTATTAATCTAATTTAACATATGCAAATTATTCTAAAAATTGAAAAATTTCATGATAGAATACATTAGTAGTCGTAGTAGAAGTACGCATATCTGAATCACAAATTAGAATTTTCAAGTCTTCTTTTCGGGACGACCTCATTGAAACCAACACAAACCGAGTAAACTAATATAGGCCGATTACATTAGTTATATGGGCCGAACAATGTATAACCACAAAATGGCCCATTCGTTTTTTATATATAAAAAACAGCCCATCACACAACTCACACTCTCTCCTATATGAATCACTCTAATTTTCAACTCTAACCTAACCCTAATCTCTAATCCTCATTTCCGCCTCCTTCATCACTCATTCTCGCCTCCTTCATCATTAACACACCCTCATTTCCGCGCCCTCATCAACACTCTCTCAATTCCGCACCATCCCTCATCCACACTCTCATTTGCCTCCTCCCTCATCAATTTTCCGCCGCCCTCATGCACCCTTTTATCGTGTAAGATGAAAATGACGGGGTGAAAACGTGCAAGGCAATCGAGATGAAGACAATGACATTACAATCGTATACTCGGCCTTTTTTTCGATTTTTCATGACATGCAAATTATTTTTCTTGCATTTTTTGGTGTTTTTTTTTTTTGTTTTTTTTAAGTTGTTATGCATTTTTACAATAAAAACAATCAGATCTAAGTGATTATGGATAGGGTTAGTAATTTAGTCTTTAAGTTTTTTAATAATAACATGCAATATCCGTATTTCAGACATAACATCTTCAAAATAAGATCCTATTTTGTACCAAATAAATAAGGCCTACATTACTTTCAATATATCATTTTTTTGTGTATTCTTTTTTATTATTTATTATATTCGAACTCCAAAAAGGATTAAATTTATGATAAACTTACTCATTTTAATTTTGTTGTTAATTTAAAACAAAACATTCGACTTTTTACAAATTGTTTTGGAGATATTAATGCTTCAATAGGCAGATCTGATATATTATTGTTCCTTTGTATTTGTTAATAAATTGAAATGCATTTTTATCACAATATATTTCATTTTAAGTGGAAGAATTCGTAGATTTATCATTTACATACACATTTTAATTTATATTTCAATTTAAAACAAAAAATATTCGACTTATATAAATTTTATTGAGCTTCTAATGCACTTAATACTCAGATCTGAGTTATCATTATTCATTGGTAATTACTTTTTTTTTTTTTAACATATGGAATTTCTAATTAATTAATTTAAATAATAGGGCATTTTGCTTGTAATTTTAATAAATTGATTTATGAAATGTTATAATTTCATAAATTGATTTATGAAATTAATTAATCTCGGCCTCTCGGGTTGTAGTTGACCCGAAATAAATGACTCAATTTCAATTTACTGCGCAAGGTAAAATTATTCATAACAAAAATACTTGTTATTCATTTTGTAATTCATTCTCGATGTATTTTCGATTTTAAGTGTATTTTTTTCCTGAAATTATGTAATTTTATTGTGTAATTTTGGTTTAGTAATTATGTAATTCAATTACGGTAACTCGCTTTTGTAATTAATTCTGCGTAAATGTTATTCATTTTCTTAACACGGAATGTATAAAATTTTATCATAATATTAATTTGAAGAAGTATTCCGTAAGATGACTTTATATAATTTGTTGCGAGACGGATTTAAGCGCATGCTTTGAAAGACGGATATCTTATTAATTAAATACGTTGCACACACATGGGTCCCACCATAATCTCAATTTTTGAAAAAAAAAAATGTATTAATGACGTGGCGCGCTCTCTGATAAGTATTGTCTTCTGCTTTTATATAGATAAGATTATAGTGCAACAGAAAAACCTTGTACCTCGTGTGACAAATTGACAAATGATGTGCTAAACTTGTAGGAGTACAAAAGTAGGGCGGGGTCCCTTGCCTAGTCCTCTGTTTTTTGGTACTTGTGTATACCAAAAAGTGACTAAATAATCATTATTACGCATAATGACCCACACATACAGCACACCATTTCTGTCAGCACAACACCTTTAGTTAAGGGGAAAGGAGTCAAGGACACCGTTAATAAGTCGTCCGTATTCAATAGTATAAAATGCAGGGCTAATTAAAATCAAAAAACAATCACGTTTTCGAAATGGTTTCATTCTAGAGTGTCATTTTAGTTTAATGTTTTGAGTTCAATAGTATAAAATGCAGGGCTAATTAAAATTGAAAAATAATCGCGTTTTCGTAATCGTTTCATTCTAGAACATCATTTTAGTTTAATATCTTGAGACATTTTTTTCTTAAAAATATATAATCAAATAGTGTGAAAGCAATGTATAGTCATTATACTAAAATTAATGGTGTACACATCATGGTTCCCATACTTAGTTAAGTGGTCTACCAAAAATTGTTACACTTAGCTGTCATTAGAAGGTTGTTTAAAAGCTGTCATTGCAAGTTGTTATTATAAAGAATTGTTTCTTTTGTCTTTAATAAAAATCTCAACATTGCCCGCAAGGGTGGAGTCTAGTGGTTAAAACTTGGGTGAAATTCCCAGGCCTGGTATACGTGGTTTACAGGCTATCACGTATACCCGCGGGTTTACCCAGTGCGCACCAAAGGTAGCGGCTGCGGGTTCCCTCGTTACCAAAAAAAAAAATTTCTCTACATTATTTACCTTTGTTCTTTTCTTCCACTAAAATTCTCTCTTTTTTGTTGTCTTTTACTTAAATGTTTATCAATTATTTTACATAATTAGTGCGGATGTTGTATGGTATAAAGAGGCGATTTATATCCACACTTAATTGATACTCCCTATATATTTCGGGTATAATTAGATATACATACAAGGTTAAATGCTATTAAACACGATTTTGTCCTGCGATTAATTGATTCGTGTATTGGACTCGAAATTTAAAACAGTCTTGTATTTACTCCAAGATTTTGTCATGCACCCATGCTCTTGTATTCACTCCAAGATTTTGTCACGCAATTAAATTACTCTAATTAGCACGAGGATATTTTCTTTGAAAATTGAAAAAAATCGAGTCACTGCCATTGTTCCCCTCTATTTATACAAGAGGATTTCCATCACAATTCACAATGTAAACATTTTAACAAGTCATATAATAACTCGAGAATTCGGGATCCAATCATATCATTTCAAATATTTAGAATGGTACAAATATCTTCCTTTCTTTTGAGATTATCTACAATTGTAATATATTAATTAATGACTTTGTTCTATTTACAATCTAATATCTACCCACTCTGTACAAAACACAATCTTAATTATGTATTTTATCTATTCACAACTTCTATGCATATTTCACCTATATAAAGGCAAGAGATATTGCCGTTCCGGACATGAGAAGGACACCACCCGTCAAGGCAATGCGCCCCCCGGCATGTCTGGGCATGAAAAGCCCAAACAGTAAGAGTAGAACGGCAATCCCGTTAATCTTTTGGATTAGGTTCTGTTTGAAGGCAATCCCCTGAGCATATTTAACCTCATAAATGTTCTGGCTGCCGACCGCTAATCTTCTGGAAAATATTCATCCATATCATAAGGATTTGCAACCACTGGTTACGCAGAAATAAGTTGATGAAATCAGTTACAAAATGGTTGTTATGGCTTCTTCCTGCAGGAGCGGAACCTTGCAAAATGCAAATAAAAAAATATCCAACCATGTTCAGATTAAGGTTAACGCAAACATAGAAGTTTGCTCGATTAAAAAAAATAAAAAAATAGCTTGATTAAACTTCCCGCATCCCAATCATTTGTTTACTGTATTGTAATCAAATTTAAACAAACATTGGGACGGAGGGAGTATCAAGGATATAAAATCATTTCATGGTGAACAAGATTCCGTTTCTCAACGGAGTCGTTTTTCCTCTCCTTAGTCTTTTCCTAGATTTTCTAATCCTTCGAAATCACAAATACAATCAATTTGGCCATGAGACGATTTTATATTCTTGACAAAAATCGCCTCTTATTGTAACTCATATAGTGAAAGTAGTCATCTTTTGTATGTCTCTTTTGATAATAAAACCGATATTATAAAACCGTCCCACCTAATAACTTTTTGAAATGGACTATAATAACCTGACCACACAATCATTGATAAACAGGAAATCTAACATTAACCATAAATAATCAGTCATCATCACATAATGACCCAACTTCAGGAGTCCAAGAGTATGACAGACAGGGGTCCCCTGCTTACAAGTCCTCTGTTTTTATAATCATAGTCCTCAATAAAGCAAGAGAGTTGATTTTACTCAATAAAGTGCATTAATTAATTAGTTAATTAGTTAATTAGTCCTACTAATTAAGTAATTAATGGTCCAGTCCATTAGAATTTGATGCATTGCAAAACTAAATAATGCACTAGAGTATTTAATTAGTAAATAACGTGTACCTTGAGTAGCATTGATGTCAGTTGATTGCAACACTTCTTGACCAGCATTTGGTACAACCATGATATGTAGTTGAGACGACAACGGCGACGGCGGAGTAGATGAGTTGTTTTCCATTGTTAAGGGTTGTTCACAATTGCTTTTTGCTCGTTTGTTGTTTAGTTTTGTTCCACAATTCAGCTAAAAGGAAAATAAGAGACTTGGAGAGTGAGGGTTGAAAATAGTAAGAGTGTAAGACTATATACATATTGTAAAATGCATCTTACCCCATATCACTTTTCTAGAAGGGTTCAAGCCCCACGCGTATTTATTACATAGCTAGTGATGTGTCACTAAAAAACAAGGATAATTTTCGTTAATTAAGTTAATTTAATAAAATAGAATTTTTATTTCCCTACACAATTGCAGGTAATGAGAAAATAAAGTGTGGTTAAAGACAATTAGAAAACTTGCAATAGAGATTATATTCTTAATTAACTAGAATCTTAATTAGATCGAATCTCCACTCAAGTACTATTAATCGAAAGACACTTAATTAGTGCACTTCAACTAATCTAAAAGTATATTTCATTTAGATTTATTTTATAAAGAGATATTATCAATTAAATTATTTTCATAAATGAAATATACTTTTAATTTAATGTTATAATCTACTAAATATAATATTAATAAGAGGTTGAAAAAAAAGTTTACTACCATAAGAAGACATTTTAAGTTAAGTTATTTTTTTATTATTAAAAATAACACAATAATTTTATACCGTTAGATGCAACTAATTTATGACATTAATAGTACAATTATTAAGTTAGTTGTATAATTTTATTAAAACGCGTATTGACCTTTAAACGAAAAGCAGTAAAAACTATTCCTCGCGTCGAAAAAGACGATTTACGAATTATTAAAATAATATTTTCACTTTTTTATTTCTAATAGAAAATACATAAGTGTTTTTACATCCTTAAAAAAATAGTCCTTTTTTTTTTTTTTTTCAAGCAAGGGAAATGACTATCCTTTCAAACCTTATTGGATCCGCCTAGTCAGAACTATGACGAGTGTCTTTACACCAGAGATCATAAGGAGAGTCCGTGAGCCCAAACCTCGGGAATACGCGACAGCACGGAAAGCCGGCACCCCGTTTAACAGACCCAAAGGGCCACCGTGCAATAACTCAGTGCTCCCGTCTAGGGCGTCGAACTCGGGAGCTCAATGTTTGAGGAACGTACCTTGCGGCACACCCGGACACCACTAGACCCAAACCACTTCGGTAAAAAAAAAAAAAAAAAAAATAGTCCATATTACTAAGACAAAAATTTACATAATAAATAACTGATGATTTCTTACAAAATAGGTAACATATAAATATAATATAAATTAAATTTATACGAAATCAAGTTCACTCATCTAGCTTATAATATGACATGTAGAGTCCAAAATTATGGGCTATTAATAACTTTTACTTTGATAGATGAGATAGAAAAAGTGGGCGACGTATAAGGTCCACAATTTACAATCAATCAAGTCTTGTTGTGTTAGTAGTATCTAGAAAAATACGCCCAATTAAGAAGAAGTCTCTTTAGGCGGGAAAACTAAGAGAATTTTTATTCTCTTAGTAGTAGGGGGGACGTATACCTTGAGTAGCATTGATGTCAGTTGATTGCAACACTTCTTGACCCGCATGTGGTACAACCATGATATGTAGTTGAGACGACAACGGCGACGATGGAGTAGATGAGTTGTTTTCCATTGTTAAACGTTGTTCACAATTGCTGGAAGGGTTTAAGCCTCACACGTATTTATTACATAGCTAGTGATGTGTCACTAAAAGACAAGGATAATTTTTGTTAATTAAATTAATTTAATAAAAGAGAATCTTTTATTTCCCTACACAATTGCAGGTAATGAGAAAATAAAGTGTGCTTAAAGACAATTAAAAAACTTGCAATAGAGATTATATTCTTAATTAACGACGATCTTAATTAGATCGAGTCTCGACTCAAGTACTATTAATCGAAAGACAGACCGAAGACGATCATTTTCTTAACTAAAAAAACATATAATTAAAAAGTGAAATGTAAATTATTTGTAAGCATATTTCACATTTCATCACATCTCAAATGACATAAACTTCATTATATTTTCCGACTCTCACAAATGTAAAATTCCAGGTAGACTTGAAAGCCAAAGACGGAAGAGAATAACGCGGGGGTAGCTACTAGCTAGTGTACTGCACTACTAAATAAACTAGGGAATAAATCTTACTAGACACTTGACATCTCGTAAAAACATATATAATCAAATATTATGACATCATTTCCAGATATTATAAACACAATGTTTTTTTATTACAATTCAAATAATATAATAAGTTTCATTATTTTTACAGTCTCAAAAACTTAAAACTGAAATCGAAAGCAAAATGAGCAAAAGGAATATCTAAAGTATTAGCAATAGGTAAACCATCCAAAAAAATGGGAATATTACCTAGAGGCTTAAGCCTCTAGTTCATTTTCAGTTTCAGTTTCTTGCTATAATATTCTTGCTAATTACTTTAGTTTGTGTGTTAAGGTTAATCAACAAAATGAAAACTAGAGGCTTAAGAATGTCTAGATTCTAAATATATTTGTTAATAATAACAACAAAATAAGACTTAATGTTCAAACGAACTACAAATCAACATAAATATATTGTATATATATTGTGGCAATATATTAGGCCAATATATACACAATATCATATTTAGCTTGGTTAATTGATAATATAAGTAAAAGCTCTGAAGTATGATATTGTCCAATTAACCAAGCTAAACTCATAGTGTTTGTCCAATTACACTAGAATACATAAGATTGTGTAATACAAATTAAACAAACACTATGAGTTATCTATTGTACTAAAGTGGTGTATTTGTCTATGCATATTGCACCTACGTAAAGGTAAGAGATATTGTTGTTCCGTACACAAGAAGGACACCAATCGTCAAGGCAATGCGCCCCCCAACATGTCTGGACATTAAAAGCCAAGGCAATAGAAGAAAAAGAAGAAGAAGGGCAATGTCGTTTATCTTTTGAATTGGATTATCTTTGACGGCAGACCCTTGAGAATATTTAAGTTGATAAATATTTTGGATGCATAATGCTAATATCGCGAGTCCCATTATAGGTATAACCTCATCTATTATATGCACATTTGCATTTCTAACCCTCTCGAAAAATCTTCATCCATATTACAATGATTCGCAATCACCGGTAGTTTGTATTAAAAAGTGACAAATTGACTTGTAACTATTCCATGACCCCACACAACACACCATTTCAGTAAGGACAACACCACCTTTAATTAAGTAAATATATCCATATCCATACTACTAAGTACTGTAATTAATACTACTCCAGTTAACTAGAATTAGATAGACTGCAAAGCTAAATATTTAGTAAACAGTGTGTACCATGAGTAACAGTAGTAGTATCGCGACAACTATCGTCTCAAGTGGTGGTGAAGATGACTGCATTGACGACGACGACGAAATTGATGACTCTGCGACGTTCTTCATTTGTCAAACCTTATTATTGTTCTTCCTTTTTGGTTTAGTTATTCTTCGTTATTCAACCAACAATGCTATGACGAAATATAATTAAGCTAAGACTATTATACCAACAATACAATGCAAATGAGAAAACACAAATTTAAGAATGTAGAAATTACAATGTATCTATTATGTCAGTTTCTAGCTATCCACGCGCTTAAATTTCATTGGTTGTGATACAAATAGGAATTGGCAAGTTTCCTAAGAAATACTATAAATAAGCAAATCCTAATTTCTCCCAAAGGATGGGACTTATGAGGATAGATATTTAATTTCCACATTTTTCATTACGAAAAAAGCTTTTATATGAGTGTTTACATGTTATAATGTTTTTTCCTGTATTTAAAAAAAGAAAAATAAATACATCGAATTGTGAAAATGATAGGCCATGACGTACTAGTAATCAAAGGATTCATAAACTCGTTATTTATTTACTTTTAATTAAAATATTATTCAAAAAGAATAAACAAAGTGAACACATGATTGGGATAGAGTGAATAAGCTTTTAAGTATACAACAACTAGTTTTGGAGCCCGTGAAAATCACGAGATCGTTAATAATTTATTGTTTTAATCAGCTTAAAGATTATGGACTATGAATGTTTATCTTCCAACAAATATTTAGGCGTTATTTTAAGTTATCTTTATTGATTGAATGAATTAGAGTGTTTAGACCAACAAAATAAAATCTCAAAGGTATTTAAGGTAGACAAGTAGAGATATTGTGATAACACAAGAGATGATAATCGTAGACAAAATATGGCAATGTGTGAGGAGGGAAGCTAAAAATTCATCATTTAAGAAAAAAGTTAGATGTTAAATTAGTAGAATGTATTAATTATTAATAGGTATAAAGATGAGAGGAAACTAAAAAGTTACATTCTTTTGTCACATTAAAATTTGTCATTTTAGGTACCATTTAATTAAATTTTTTAGATTTATTTATAGATGAGTGAATGAAATCAATGTCATGTACCTATAAATTGATAATTCACGTCACATTAAAATTTTCATGTTACATTTAATTAAATTTGTCATTTTAAGTACCCTTTTAATTAGATTGTATAGATTATAGATGGGGTTTTAAGGCAGCCGCAAGAAACATCATAGTGAAAAGAGTTGCATATTCAACTAATAAAAAGTTGCTTAAGGTAACACTTGTTTTGATATGTGAGTATGTATCATCCTCCTGCAATTTGAAAACACAAAAATAGTAAAAATAAGATTCTAATTAATTCAATATACAATAAAGAAAAAAAGTAAAAAAAAAATATTCTAGTTATCTATGTAAACTTTACATACCAATTTTTTGAATAACATGGAAATTATGATTATTGTTATATAATGGTGAGGGGAAAGCAAAAAGATCATCATTAAGAAGATAATAAAGTTAAATAAATAGGGTAAATTGATAAGCAAAGTTATGGGAGGGAGATAAAAGGTTTGCAACAATTTTTTTTTTTTTTTTTTTTTGCAACTTATATTTTTAAATTTTTCTAAAAAAATTATGAATGAGGTGAAATATAAGATTTTATTTGTCATGTTGAACTCAAAGTTGGTAAGAATAGAAACTATACATTTATGAAAATTAAAGGGTTAAACAAATTAAAAAATGAAAAAATAAAACAATAGGCAAAAGTAGTAACTTACAACATAACAATAAAGCGTTCACATCAAAGAAGATCATGACATTGAATCCTATAAAACACAACAAAATAAAGAGGTTAGACTTAATTTACTAATAGAAATGTTAAAAAAAACCATAAAAAAAAAATCAATACCAAGATATACACAAAAGATATGTAATTTCACTTAAAGAGATGAAGTATATATATATATAAGAAAATGCTATAACATTCATTAAGATTAAGAATTCAAGAGGAAGATGAAAGGTTGAAATTAGGTTACGAACTTACAATGAATGAGAGAAGAGGAAAAACAAAAGTAGAGTAAATGCATAATGAAACATCTTGAATGTGTTATTATTATTATTATTAGAACTTAATTAGACATGAAATATTATAGCATATTAGGAGGTTTTTGAGAGATGTCACATGGCAATTAAATACTATTCAAGTTAGTCTTTTAATGGTATTTTATAGATGATTTAGCTAGTCATTTAATTATTTTGTATAGATAGAAATATATTTCAACGCGGACATCGGCAATCGAAAGGCATTTTGGCAAAAAAATTGGGGAAGATGATATTTTGAAAATTGTGTATGTAGTTGATTCATATGTGGGTGGAGTAAAAGACAGGGATTACTAATCCGATTTTGGTTTTTTTTTAAGAAGGAAAAAAGAGTGGATTAAAAAATAATTTATTGCTAGGTGGCTTTTAGTCGATATCTACGTGACATTTATAATCCTAGGTGGCTTTTAGTCGATGTCTACGTGACATTTAATAGGTGTTTCAAGTAAACTTTTAATAAAATTTTATAGATTAGAGTGACATGCGAATTAAGATGTGGCATTGCAAATGCATACGTGGCTTTTCCTTATCTTACGTGGCATTGTCTGCATTGCCTTTTGAGGCTAGCCTTTTAATAAGATTTTATAGATTTGAATTCACTAGTTCTTACATGCGTAAAAGCTCAAGGATGTAAGAAAATCTAAATATATACTACATCGCTACATTGGTCTTAATCATTGTTCTCTTTGATTAAAATAACTTTTACAAATAATAAAATAAGTAAACAAATAAATAAGACGAGAATTAATGTTTTTTTTTTAAAGGGAAGAGTAAATGTTTTATTTTGGTACAATAGAGAGGTAAACTTCTAATAAGTAGGACAAGAGAGTGTATGCTTTTTCAATGGTAGAAGTGTTTATCGTTAATTAAGTGCATGCAAATAAAGCGTAGTGAAAAAAAAAGGAGAATTTGTAAGAAAGATTTTATCTTTAATGTCGTTTATTATCAACTCAATACCCATTATTTGAAAGATAAATCCGATTACCCGAAGACAATCCAATAAAACATAAATATGAGGGAAGCGTGTCGTTTTAGCCAACATGTAGGTAGCACTTAACCAATTCCATAGGGCTAATTAAAATAAAAAACAATAACAAAGCACTTTACTTACATATTTAGTATATGAGTCGATAACTCGTCAGTATTAAACAGTATAAAATGCAGGGCTAATTAAAATAAAAAACAATCGCATTTTCAAAAATCATTTCATTTTAGAATATGTGTCATTTTAATTTTAACATTTCGAGACATGTTTTCTTAAAAATAAATAAGCAAATAGTGTGAAATCAATATATTGTTATTAAACTAAATTTATTATTTACACACCGTAGTTATTCCTATAAGTTAGTAAAGTGGTCTATGAGAAATTGTTACGCTTAGTTGTCATTAGAAGGTTGTTTAAAGGCTGTCATAACAAGTTGTTATACTCTAATTGTTACTTTGTTGTTAATAAAAATCTCAACATTATCTACCTTGGTTCTTTTATTCCATTATAATTAATTCTCCTTTTTGGGTTGTTTTTACTTATAGGATTATCAATTTTATCACATATTTAGGGTGGATGTAAATAAATCAAGTTGAATCGAGTTGTGTGAGATTAAGAGTCGATTTATTATATTCGAAGTTGATTGATATATGTTTCGGGTATAGTTTTTTTTTTTTGATGGAGGGTATAGTTAGATACACTTAAGGTTAAATACTATTAAACACGAGTTTATGGATGATTAGAGTTATGTTAGATTTGATGGTTGTATTTTTCTGCTTGGACGTGAGGTCCTTTGATTGATCCTCTTCCTCTCGGCCGCATGCGCCTCTAACGGGGAGATAACCTAACCTAGAAGGGTTTCGAGAAAGCCCCTGAGATGCCTATAACGTTTATACTTAGTGAGGGTCAATAAGGTTACTTGTGAAGAGATGCATTGAGATAGAGAGTTGAAGATTAAATACGTACACTAGGAGGTTATTAGTGTTCCATATTTATAGGTAACACTTGTACGAGCTGAGGGTGTTCATGTAGACTCATCGGTACTGCTGACTTGGCATGAGATGGGAGCTCTTGACATTGGTCATGGCAGAATTTTGTTTTCTCGACTCGACATGGGATCAAGCCTCCGCTGCCGTTGGCGCCGCCGAGCATGTCTTGACCAATTTGGACATGTTTATTGCTTTTGGGTTTCAACAAGGTCTCTGAAACTTTACACTTATATTGGGCCCACTTGATTGGGCCTAATTTTTCTACCTCTAAAATGTCGTAAACTTAAAAAATCCACACAAATTGTTAAATAGGATGATCTCTTAATATAAGACCAGTCTACTAACTAAAACCTCAATATACAATGGAGTTGTGGAGTTAAACATTTTAGATGCCTTATGAGCTAATAAAAATTATAAGATAACTCAAAGTTGTCAACATAAAAATATGAGTATTCAAGTTAAAATAGTTTGTTAAAGTTTAGAAATATTGAATTTTAATTTAAAATCTGAAACCCTTAAATTGAAAATAGCTTATGTGGAGTGATTGTGTTCAAATAGAAAACCCATAACATCTATAAATATTATTAAAAGGGTAAACCTTAAAAATTACGTAGACAATGCCACCTCGCATTACTAAATGCCACATTGCATTACCAAAATTCCACGTCACCAATCCTCCATGTAATATGACGTGTTTAATTAAGAGGATAATTCATGTTCGCATAATGATCCATTTAAAACGATACAAAAATTAAAAAAATATTTACATAAAAAATAAATTAGCATAACAAACATTAATTTTTGGCCTTTTTAATTTCTAGATAAATTAAAAAATAATTAAAAATCAAAATTCATACTAAATTTTAAATTTCTACGTTTATTCTAAGAATATTTTAAGTAACAAATAAATATCACATAATTCTAATTTTACGCCGTTTATGAAATAATAAAGAATTTGTAAATATTAAGGGCAAATAATAACATATTTAACATTAAACATTGACATTTTAATTTTAAAGCTACAATTGGTTAAACGAAAAATAAAAATTTACATCACTCTAATTTTAAATTATTTATATGTGCAACTCCTTCTTAAATATTATTGCAATAAATTTGCTCAATTTCATTAAATTGAATACATATGTAAATCTATAAATATGATTTATAAATAAAAGGTAAGACAAAATATATACCATTTTTTAGTTTATAAGATAACTCCCTAAACAATTCTCATGCAATGTGGATTTTGTTATAAAAAAAAAATAAAAGGTAAACATTTTATATTTCATTTCTCATTACTCTATATTTATTAAATTTTCTAATAATGAAAATGAATGCTCAAAAATCATAAAACATTTATACATATTTATGTATATATATTAAATTTGGTAATAATTTAAAAAAAAAACTAAAAGTCATAAAACGCATCCTCATTTTGCTATACATGTTTGATGGAGGGCAACATTTGTGAGCCGAAATTCAAGCGAATATGTTTTTACTCCCATCGCCAAAAGAATTATGTGTGTGTGTGTGTGTGTGTGTGTGTGTGTGTGTGTGTGTGTGTGTGTGTGTGTGTGTGTGTGTGTGTGTGTGTGTGTGTGTGTGTGTGTGTGTGTGTGTGTGTGTGTGTGTGTGTGTGTGTGTGTGTGTGTGTCAATATTCTTATTAATGTATCAACATCAAGTTAAGTGTACTAAGATTTTAAATTAATAATTTATTTATTTATTTTTAAGTTTCATTGGTTATGAAGTAATCTTCACATTTTTAACCTTCACATATATGTTGTTTTATTCTCAGGGGTTATCAAGATTTGTGGAATTGTGTTATTCAATGGTAAATATACTTACATCTTTATGATTCAATACCCTATTTCTTACATTATTTAAAGAAAAACTTAAATTAGTAACGATAAGGTTAATATTACATAAATCAAATTCCACCATTTTGTTTTTTATTAATCCCTTAGTGGATTTGTTTTAGGGATAGTTCATTGGAGAAAGAAGACTATTTGAAGAAGAGAAATACTAGAGTTGCTTAAACAAGTATTCCCTCCATTCCACTCAATACTATGTTATAAACTAGCTACAAAATTGACTACATGAATGTGAATGACTAATTGTTTTTAGGTTCATAAATAAAATTTAGTATTTCAGAAACTTTCAAATGTATGTTTTATTTGGGTATGTGTTTCTTTTTTATTAATCATTTTTCCTTTCAAAAATAGCTCTCATAGAATGAAATTGGAGTTGCGAAGATCTCAATCTTATTAATAAGTTGGACAAAAAAATTCTATTGACATAGATAATGGCTATGCGTAGATATCATATTATCTAATGCATATGTCTTACAACACATAAGAGATTGTAATGAGATTTTGTAGTAAGCTAATGTTTAACTCATTTTATCATTTATGCAAAAATATAAAATTTAGAATTTTTGACAAATTGGTATAGATGATATAGTAAGACTAACATTTATTAAAGTTCATAACTATACTACTATATGATTTATGACAATTAAAATATTGAGAAGATAAAAAACCTTATAATCTACGTATATAAAAATATAAAACAAGAACCACTCTACATCAAACTTAACATGTGGCATCCTTACAATCAACACATTCCCGCCCAAACGTAAATGCTAAAGTCTAAACCCTAACTTTTACTAACCCTAATACAAAATCACACAAGAGTTATCTCAGTTTCCCTCATCTGAGCCGTCTCTGTCCATCTCTCTTCTTTCTATCCCAGCAATCAATTCATATTTCTAAGACATCTTCCAATTCGATCTCAGCCTCGACAAAGCAGAAGGTTATTTTAATAGGTAATTTGTATAAATCAGTTTTGTTTTTTCATAATTTTACTTTTATTGATATCTCGGAATTTTTATTTCCCATTGGTTTTTTATGACGTCATTTCTGATTTCTTTTTTCGATGGATTTGAGTTTTCTACGCGTTTGTTATAATTGTATTTTAATCCGTAATATAGGATTGTTGATTGTAGAAGATGGATTTGGACTTTGAAGGGTAATAATTTTATGCTTATTTGAATGGACATATTTGATATTTCATCATAAATATGTCAGCTTTTTATGTCTTTGAAGGACGATCACAAATTCACAATCAACACATTCCCGACCAAATAGATGTATTTTGTGAACAATCAGGCTAGAATATTGAACTAATTACAATTGATTATTGATTTTTAGATAATACTACACAAGTAAGTTGATTTTATTCTTCAATTCATTCTCAATCACTTGAATCTATTTTCTTTCCTTCTCAGCGACATGCATGTATAGCGCGCTGAGTTTTAATATTTACAATCTTTTGGGTAAGATTTACATGTTGTCCATTATTCATTATCATCTAATATGGTGATCTATGAATTAATTAATAAGATGCATGAACTAGCTAGAGACAAGATATTTCGTTGTACCATCACTACTTTCAGCACATATAATTTGATTAACGAAGTTTATACGGAGTAGTATTTTTAATAGATGTTTGAGACTCTTGAGCTAAATCATGATTCTTAGCTTTTTTTATGCATTTAGTTTCATAGAGCCGTGTATGTGAAATGTTTGATGAAATGCCGCAAAATTATTATTCCGAATAGGTTTCCGTATCTGCAATCATGCAATATTGCTTTTATCTCTTCTTTTTTTTGGAAATAAATGCATCTTTACATTTTTTATGTGACTTAATTCTCCCTTAATGCTACAGAACTAGAGAAGTACAGAATATTATGTAGTTTATTTTTTGAACAAATTGTCATTGAATTTTGTGTTGGTTTATAATGTTTGATGGTAAAGTTGATTAACTGGTATTTTTCTCAACTTGCTCTATAATGTAGGAGGCACATCAACACAATTCAGGAAAAAAAATTGGTTCTGAAAAGATGTACACCGTATAAGTGTAAGCAATTGAAGTCTTCAAGGAGATAATGCAATATCAGCTTCTCGAGATCTAAAGGCTAAAAGGTTATAAAATCCGTTCACCATAATTAGGAACAATATATGTTGGAGAAAATAGTTTTTTTTGGACAAAATTGTAGAAGATCCGGGTGATAAAGAATGAGAAGGTATTGTGTTTACATGGAGATAACACGGAAGAGTTGCTTTACTTAATTCATGGGTTAGAGAACAAGTTGCTACACATAAAGAACAATTTGTTTGTTTTTGAGAATAATAACCACGTAAGTTGGCACCAAAGGTTTGATTCAGCTTATTGATAGGATCCTATCTCAGCCCATTGTTTTGATTAATCGTCTCAAGAATTACGCTAATGTAGTCATAAGTGCGATTCTTCTAAGATCATTGATGGATAGATTTTCTTTGTTTATGCTCCTTATTTTGCACGAGTAGTATTGTAAGATTTCTCAGACAAGGATTTTGGTCAGTTAGCAAGTTATTTGCTACCGATGAAATATAAATGTGATTGGTGCTTATGTGTTAATAATGTAACTGGTATTTTTAGAGCAATAGAAGGCAAATCACTCTAAGCTCGAGCTCACTGCAAAGCGGAGAGGAAGACTATGCAAGCCATATAGTCAATAGTTGAGAAAATACTTCATCAATCATGTGGTTTTCATTCTACGCACGCTTTTTTACTAATAATGTATTCTTCACATATATTTAAATTCGTTGTTAATTACCCCCCTCAATTATTTGAAAGTCTTTAACTATGCACATTTTTTTTCTTATCATGCTACTGTATAATATGACAATTTCCATTCTGCATCGATCAAGGGGAATAAATGTCCAACATCTCTTTTGTACCATCTTTTCCTCCTGATCATGCGAGCACGTGACTTCAATGGCACAAAATTTGTTAAACTTGTGAAGCAGAGAAAGGAATATAATGAAGAATTCTCATTGATGCATAGAACGATGAACTAGCATACATATATACATAGTTTAGCCAAGATACGATCCTACAATTTAGGTAACCGAATAATCTACTTTACCTAAATATCAATATTTACATATCACACATATCTTCCAAATAATATCGCGTATATTCTATGGCATATTCCACGATATTCTATTACTCCCCCTCGAGTTGGAGCACTTGGTAAACCGAGTCCCAACTTGAACTGTAGATGATCGTAGGACTCTCCTCCTAAAGCTTTTGTGAACAAATCGGCTATTTGTTCTTTACTCCGTACATGCGAGATACGAAGCTCATTGGATACTAGATGTTGACGCACAAAATGACAATCGATTTCAATGTGCTTCGTTCTGTCATGAAAGACGGGATTTTTTGCTATATGTAGTGCAGCTTCGTTATCACAAAACAAGCTCATTGGTCCTTTATGAAAGATACCCAACGAAGCTAAGAAGGATTTAATCTATAGCATTTCACTCGTAACTGCCCCCATTGCTCGGTATTCCGCTTCTGCAGTCGATTTGGCTACCGTAAGTTGCTTCTTTGCCCTCCATGATACGGGTGACTGCCCCACGGAAACAAAGTACCCACTTAATGACCTTCTAGTAAGTGGACAAGTCCCATAATCCGAGTCACAATAGCCACGAACATGGAAATCTGCATTCTTCTTTAATGAGATGCCTTTACTCGGGTTCCTTTTTATATAACGAACTACCCTTAAGGCCGCATCCCAATGCTCCTTCCTAGGCTCATGTACAAATTGCGATAATATGTGAACGGCATAAACAAGATCAGGCCTCGTTATGGTTAAATAAACCAAACGTCCTACTAACCTTCGATACTTCATGATGTCCTTCAACACATCCCCCCTTGCCAAAGCCAAATTGTGTCGAGGAAGGATAGGTGTGGAGGCCGTCTTAGCTCCTTGTAAACCGGATTCTTCAATGATGCTGACTGCATATTTCCGTTGGTTCAAAAACAACCCATTCGCCATATGATCAACTTCGATTCCTAAGAAGTACTTAATTCTCCCCAAGTCTTTTATTCCAAAACGTGTATCAAGGAAATTTTTGAAGTGAGCACATGCCTTTTTATCATTACCTACCACTATCATATCGTCTACATAGACGAGAACTCCAATGAAAATCCCACCACGATTGAATGTAAACAAAGAATAATCAGCTAGAGATTGTACAAAACCGTAAGCCTTCATCGAGTCGGTTAATTTGGCGAACCAATTTCTTGATGCTTGTTTCAAACCATAGAGCGATTTGAGCAACTTACAAACTCTATTTTCTGCTTTTCTTTCGAAACCTGGCGGAATTCTCATGTACAATTCTTCATCAAGATCTCCATGTAGAAAGGCATTATTCACGTCCAATTGCTCAATGAACCAACCTTTGATAACTGCAACTGCAAGTAGACACCTTACACTTGTCATTTTCGCCACCGGCGCATAAGTCTCGTGAAAATCTATACCTTCTACTTGAGTGAATCCTTGCGCTACGAGCCTTGCCTTATACCGTTCCACTGTTCCGTCTGCTTAGTATTTAATTTTATATACCCATTTACACCCAATGGGTTTCTTTCCCTCAGGTAAGGGAACCAATTTCCAAGTTCCATTATTTTCCAAAGCATCTATTTCCTTCCGCATGGCTTCTCTCCATTTTTCGTCTCTTGCGGCTTGGTGATAATGCGTCGGCTCTACATGTTCATCAATTCTGGCTAAAAAAGCTTTATGGGATTGTGAAAAACAATTTGTTACTACATAATTTTCCAAAGGATAACGCGTACCTGACCGGGAGGACGTATTGCGAGCGTGGTGAGCAGTGGGCTTCGGGGTAATTACTTTTGTCGACTTGCAATAGTAGTCCTTCTTCCATATTGGTTCAAATTTTTGCCTTGCTCCACGACCCATATTTTCATCATTCACAGGTGCCCCTGGTATTTCGTTTCCACCAGGCTGCTCATTTGGACCATTGTTTTGGTCATCAATTGTGACCTTATCTTCCCTCACGTTGTGGTCATCAATTGAGGCCTCATCTTGTCTCACGTTGGATTGTTCATTTGTGTTTGCTCCCGTTATTTCTATTTCCCTCTCATTTTCCTTACTTATATCTTCCCCTGTTTCTTCACCATGTATCGAAATATGGGGTTCTTCAAATAAATTTTGCGCTGCATCATTATCTTCTTGTCGGGACATGGATTTATCATTCGAAATCGAGTAGGGAAAAACATGCTCATAGAAAACGACGTCTCGGGATACAAAAACTCGCTTGTCCTTTAAATCATACATTTTCCACCCCTTCTTACTATGCGGGTACCCAATGAAAATACACCGTCTTCCCCTTTCCCCAAATTTGTCCCGTGGTTTTTCCTTATTGTGGGCATAACATAAACAACCTAGGACTTTGACATTGTCATATTTGGGTTTTTTTCGGTATAATATTTCATAGGGTGTTTTTCCGTTTAGTAAAGGTGTTGGTGTTCGATTTATCAAATAAGCTGCTGTTAGAACACATTCCCCCCAAAATTGTAATGGCAAATTTCCTTCAAATAACAACGCCCTTGCTTTCTCAAGTATATGTCGGTGCTTTCTTTCTACTCTCCCGTTTTGTTGGGGTGTATCTACATTGCTAGTTCGAAAAATAATTCCATTTTCTTCATAATAATTTTGCATGGACCCAGACAACAATTCCGTACCATTATCGCTTTGAATAATTTTAACATGGGTTTCAAACTGAGTTTTCACCATTTGACAAAACATTTTCATTAGGCCCCCCGCCTCACTTTTATCCTTCATGAGGTACACCCATACATTTCGACTATGGTCATCAACTATTGTGAGAAAATAGTGGGCTTGTGTCAAACTAGCAATTCTATATTTTCCCCATATATCACAATGCACAATACCAAATAAAGCACCACATGTTTTATTATTAAGCTTAAAAGAGTTACGAGTCTGTTTTGCTCTATTACACGAATCGCAAACATCGTTCAAATTCCAACCAATTAAATCATTAAAACAAGAAAGAATACTCTTTGATGGGTGGCCGAGTCTCTTATGCCATAGTCGACTCTCCTTAGATACGGTAACATGCTCTACCGTCTCGCCTTTATTCGATTTGTAGTAATATACCCCTTGTCGATGCTCACCCCGTCCAATCTCCGTCCTCGTAATCCGGTCCTGAATTGCACAATAATCAGGAAAAAATGTTAGTAAGCAATTGGTCTCCTGTATTAATTGTCTTACGGAAATTAAATGACAAGTAAGCGTTGGCACAAATAAGACGTCTTGTAAAATGAAATTTGCATCCAATTTGACTTCTCCATGTATACTGGCTTCTACTTCTCGTCCATCAGGTAAGCCAACTGTCGAAGGCTTCTCAATCCAACTTTTCTGCAAAATTTCTCTTTTTCCCGTCATGTGATGCGATGCTCCGCTATCTATTAGCCATTCGATATTTACATCAATATTCTTACCTTGTAATTTCTCGTTTCCATTCGGACTTCCATTTAGCAAGGTTCGAAGCTTTTCGATTTCATCATCAGTGAATGGGATATTTCCTCTTGACGTTTCTCCTGCCTTCGTTCCAGTCAGTGCGTTTGCCTGGTATCCACCATGTCCCCGTCCCCTGCCTCTGCCACGGCCGCCATATCCACGGTTGGTGTTGTTGCCTCGACGTCCTCTTCCCCTTTCTCGTGCCTTCACCTCCTCATATCCATGCTTATCATATCAGTTTTCTTCCATATGATAGTACTTGCGACAGTGAGTGCACTGTGGTGGTCCGTCTCCTCCGTCTGACTCTGTTTTTGCGCTAGCACCTTTCCATTTTTCTCCCCCGTAGATCCTGGCAGCCATGGCAGCGTCGTGACGCTCTTCATTTGCAGTGGTTAAAGAAGCGTGTCTTTCTTCTCTCAAAATCAAGGCATAGGCTCGATTCAGAGGGACGATGAGATCTTCCATTAATAGGTTAGTTCGTATATGGCCATATAGTTTCGAATCTAACCCCATTAAAAACTGATGTACCTTTTCCTCCTCCTTTTCCTTTGCTATTGATGCCGCTGCTCCACAAGTACAGTTCTTGCTTTTACTGTATTTGGCTAACTCATCCCATATTGTTTTTAGCCTTGTGTAATATTCCACTACGGAATCCCTTCTTTGCTTGCATTCATTGAGTTCGTTTTTCAACTGATGAACTCTTGGTGCATTACCAGCCGAGTACCTCCCTCGCAACTCTTCCCATACGTCTGCAATAGGTTGCGAAAAGGTGATGCTCGGATGCAGCCTTGGATCAATCACGTTCCGAAGCCATGCCCTAAGCATAGCGTTGCATTGACGCCACGCCACTGTCTCGATTGTCTCCTCTTCTCCGTCACTCTCGGGTTTTGTAACCTTACCCTCTATGAATGCTAGTTTATTTTTAGCATCCAATCCATTTTTGACAGCCTCGGCCCATAAATCATAATTACTGCCATCAAAAACGATTTGTGTAACATTTAGACTTGGCAAATCTGAAGGATGAAGATAAAGGGGTGATGTTATGGGAATTGTCTTTGGACCGCTCCCGTTTCCCTTCTTTTGGTCACCTGTCATGGTGAACTTTTCAGATTTGAGGATTTTCATTTTGAGATGATTTTACGTGGTTGGATCGTTATGATGCTCACGATACCATGTTAAACTTGTGAAGCAGAGAAAGGAATATAATGAAGAATTCTCATTGATGCATAGAACGATGAACTAGCATACATATATACATAGTTTAGCCAAGATACGATCCTACAATTTAGGTAACCGAATAATCTACTTTACCTAAATATCAATATTTACATATCACACATATCTTCCAAATAATATCGCGTATATTCTATGGCATATTCCACGATATTCTATTAAAATTCATCAGCCAAATTAGAAAGAATGTATCTAGGAGGGAAGCCTTTATTCTGGAGCATGGAGCATGAAATCTTAGAAATAATGGGTGTCAATTTATGACATTGTATTGTTCTGGGTAGTGGTATGAAAAAGAAGAGTTATTTGTTAATCCCTCCGTCTTCATTGTATATAATCGTGCTTATGTTCATTAATACTCCTCCTGTTTTGGTTATTTGTTTACCTTTGGTTTTGTCACAAAGACCAAGGTGAGAGAAGAACACCATTTGTGATTATTGTTATTGAATAACAAGTGGACAATAGGTTATATAAATGATCAAATACACACTTTAAAATCATTTCGAATATAGAAAAAAAAAATTGGGATGGAGAATGTTATGTTTTGTAACACTTGGTTTTTTTTGGGTAAGAGGTCATCTATGAGAGTCACCATAATTTCTATTCTCAAAATTAATCTAATCCAATGCAACAAAGTTTAAAAACTCTCCACATATACTCTCAAATAATCAACTTTTTTTTTATATTTTTACTAAAATTCTTCTATATATACCCGTACAATTTTGCACGGGTCCTAAACTAGTTCTATATGTTTTAAGCTCCTTACATTGGAAGATTTATTATTCTCAAAAAAAGAAGGAAAAAAAAAGAGAAATAATTCAACATTATGCATTAATTTGCCCTTTCGTCTTTACTTACTAACTTTATTGCCGGAAGACAAAGCGAAATTGAAACTTTTACATAGAAAATTTAGTACAAAATCTATACAATCTAATCAAAAAGCAACCTTTAGCATTTAATTTTTTTTTACATGATGTCATAAATTAACGGACGCATTGAAATGTAACTTTTTTTTAAAACCACATGTTTTTAGTATATTAATCAAAATAACAACTAACATACAATATATAGTTTTGAAAATAAACCAAATTTGTCAAAGAATAAGGCATTAACCAACTAACTTTTATGTATTTCAATTTTCAAGACTATATTTTTTAAATTGATCAACTAATTGCTCAGACAAATATAAAAAATATGATAAAAATAACAAAACAAAAACAGATAAACCCGTGAATCTCACGAGTCACAAACCTAGTTTAATTTAAAAACTCAAAAGTTTCCAAATTAGTAGATGAGTAATCAAGTTAAAACCATTAGATTTCAAACCTGGTTGTTGGTAACCGTCATCACCATTGCTCGGAGGTGGGCATCTCCATGGTTGTGAGCTTCCCGACCTGGCATATGGAAAAAGGTTAATCGTTTCCGTCAATGGACGGGCGTAGGGCGAATGTAATGGTCGCAAAGATTGTAGGTTGGGTAAAACCTACAATCTAGTCTAGCGCACCCGCTACAATTTTAAGGGGTAAATTTATTTGATAAATAAAGTATAGAACTTGATTTCCCATAAACCACCCGCCATTTAACAATAACTAGTTTTAAACCCGTGCAAAATTGCACGGGTATGTATTTGGCTGGTATTAATGTTTTTTTTTTTTTTTTTTTTTTTGCATTTCTATTGTACTTATCTAATTGGTCTAAATCAGCGATCTACATAATTAATGTTTAAACTTGTTACAAATACTTGTTCACATGCAATGGTTTAAGAGGAACTAACAAAGGATATTTTTAAAAAAAAAATATATCGTATTATCTAATTTTTAAAAATTATACATGTAATTTATTCGCATTATATGTAATTCAATCCCGTAATTAAATGTAATTCTTTCTCCTAATTATGTAATTTTATTATTATTATTATTATTATTATTATTATTATTATTTTTAAATTATGCAATTCATTTATTTGTAATTAGTTACATTTATTCCGGTTTTTAATTCATTCCGCTTATATGTCATTAATTTCATTTATTTGGAATGTATAAAATTATTTCATAGTATTTCTTCTAAGACGGAATTTGTCGCATGTTTGTACAGCCGAAATTCTGAAGAAATAAACACATTGCATACTAACGGGTCCCACCATAACATGTATTTCCAAAAAATAAGAAAAAAAAGTTGAATTAATGACGTGGCACGCCCTGGAGTATTGTCTTCTGAATTAATAAAGATAAGATAAGGCGGATAAAAAGTAAGAACAAGGCTATAGCCTATATGACCCGTAATTCTAATCTAGTGCACCCGCTACAATTTTAAGGGGTAAATTTATTTTTTATGGCCCATATTATATCGATCCAATCCAAACCCGCATTTGAACAACTGAGATGAGTTTGGTCCTCACTTAATGTGGTGGCGTAGTTGCGTACCTATATCCTATACTTGGCCTTTTAACAGCGAGGAGTTCCTTCACCGTTTCTCCTTCCACTCTCTTGTTCAATTTAACCTAGATAATAATTTCCCTCTTTCTCCCTTCAACTTCCACACCATTTTTACCCGACTTCTACCACCGCCAATCCGCCATACTACCTTCCCTTTTACTTGAGTAAGTTGTATTTCTTCAATATCCACATCAATTTAGGGTTAAATTATCAGAATTTTGATTTGTGCTTGCCAATTTTTGTAATTTTCTGTTGTTTTTTTTGTAGGGTTTTACAGATTGTCAATGTAGGGTTTTGCAGATTGTTTTGTAATTTTCTGTTTGATTTTTTAGGGTTTTTCAGCTTGTCAATTTAGGGTTTTGCAGCTTGTTTCGGTTTTATAGGTTTTGTTTGATGGGTCTGTTTATGTTCATTGTTTTATTGGAGGTCGGAGAAGGAGACAGGTGCAGTCGATGGCGAGTGGATATGTTTATGGTCATTGTTTAGACTTTATAATCAAGCCTATATATGCTATAGGAGCTTACCTTCTCCCTTTTGCTTAATGTTTTTCCCATGTTATACACCAAACGTTTGCTTTTCCCTATGTGGTACTAGAATGCTTTGTTTTTTTATTCTGTATTTAGTATACTGGTAGGAATGAGGTGATCCTCTTAAGTAGTATCTTCAGGGTGGTGTTTTTTTTGGCTGGACACGGGACTATACGGTTGATCAGTTTGTATTTTCTTCAGGGTTGGTTCTTTTTAGTACTCTTTAAGCTTGTTTATGGTATTAAAAATGTACACGGGACTATACGGTTTAGGGAACATTGGAAACCTATTAATGGTTGTTTGGTGCTTTCTTCGTGCAGAGAAAATACTGATTCTTCTTCCTGTTGTCTCTACCACGACGATATTGTGTATACATGTATTGTTTTGCTGGGTCTACAACTTTACATCAACTGGGTTATGGATGCAGAAGACACTTCAATCTGGAAAGCTATGTTTAAGACACCTGCCTCCATGGCTCTTATTATCTACGGAGTACATTTTTGTTTGGTTTGTTGGTGGTCTTAGAGCGTTCCATTTTAAACCCGATTAGCACCTATCAGGTATTATGCTCCCTTCATCCTTCAAAGAACAATTCAGGCTCATGGTGCCTAATGAGCCTCAGCTGCCATCCAGACCAAGGGTACTGGGTGTAGCCTTTGGTAGTTCGAACATGGGGATTGGGGAAGGGTATGGATGACATGGAGATGGACCGAAAAGCTACGTGGGGAGCTAAATCTGGGCCAGGCCTTGAGTCGTATCAAGGGCAATTGGTGCGCCAATGACATCCTTATCAAAGATGGCAAATTAGGAAACGCATCTCCAGCGGACATTAGGTCCCCACTCGGATGAAATTGAGGTCCGTCCAGATCTTGCTGGGGCTGACGAAGAGGGGTAGCAGTAATAGTCCTTGGTTGCGAGGTGCAATCATCTTACTGAAGTGAGGCATGATTGCAATGCTCTTATAAGTGAAAGGAAGATTACAGGTGTACTTTGAGTAAAATTTGGAAAATTGAAAGGCCGATAAGAGTTTGGATTGAAAACAAATGTATTCCGATAGCGGCTTATCCTTTCGATGCTCATGATGGTCAAGGCTGTCATGCTAAGAAGCAAGTCTTATCATTTGGAGCGTGCTTTTATACAACATGTCTCCTTTTTCAGGTATACTTTCTCTCTTCTATAGAGTAGGTTGTGGAATATTATTAGCATACCGTCCTCTTAGAGTTTCTGTCCTTGCTTTGATCTAACTTACAAAGATAAATGGGATTGCTTAGGTGGTGTGATAAGAAATTAAGAATTACATCAGCAGTTTGAATGTATTTGCTTAATGCAAGGTGTTCATTTTGTACTTAACTTTTAGGAGTACGTTTTACAGCAGGCCATAGAGAATTAGGAAAACGTACATCTGATATAACATTCACACTTCTGTTGTTTTTAGATTTTCTCTCAGATCTTGTCTTTTATATATATTAGGGCACTTGAATTTGTTTGTGTAACCGGCTTGATGTCAACACTCATTTGTCTTTTTGAATCTCATGTCAAAATTAACTAGCTTAAATGCAAGTCTTCCACTTCTTTTGACATCAATGGAGGCTGCCTATTTGTCATTTGGAGGTAAGGGGGTACGGACGTACGGTGTAGTAACCTAATTCAAAGGTGCGCAACTGTTCTCAGTTAAACCGTGATTAAAATTTAAAACTTCAATGAGAATTACATCTTGCTAGCTCACGATGCAAGCACTAAGAAAAGCATGCCTTTTGGAGACCCACTTTGCTTCTTTATATTTCCATCAATTTAAAAATGAAGAATTTGAGTCCGCAACTCACTAGGAATCAGTTAGAGGTCTTAATGAGAAGTAATCAAGCTAATTTTTTTGCCACCGTGTTGCGGATTTCTGTTAAAATTAACTTAAATGCTTTTTTCAGACACCATCTTTTTCCTTCTCTTTGATTGTCATCTGGTAAATTGGTATTTTAGGAGTTGAATCAAATGACATTCGAGCATTTTATTCTGACATTTTAGAATCTTAGAAATGCATATAATAAGAGAATAACAGTATTGTTTGAACAGGAAATGGCAAATAATCACATTTATATGTTAGAGCTAGCTTTCAAGGAGGCAACTTTTTTTATATTTTTTTCTAAAGTTTGATCAAATGTTTTACCGCGTTTGCGTGTTGCGTTTACTTAATTTTTTTGAATGGGCTACACCGTTTTGGCTTTCTGGAACAATGCTATAATGTTCTTAGGAGTATAATGTTCTTCGATGTATTATGTAGTCAGTTTTTTGTGAAGATGATTGTAACTTATTTTTATATGTGGTCTTTATTATTTTCTAAAATTCTTTGGTGTGAGGGGATGGGGATGTAATATCTCTGTGTTGCGACATTGATGCTACGTAGTATAATTTTGGGTATAGGTCATGGTGATGTACCATGGATTATGATAATTGAAAACATTACTGACCGACCTATGTTTGTGACTGAGATGAGGTATAGACTGTTTGTGTCCTTGTTGTTTCTGTGTGTCGGTATGAACTTAGAATTTTTTTGATAATGGCAATAGTCAATATCTCATATTCCGCAAATTCAGTATTATGGATGAACAGTTTTTCATTTGTACTTTTGTTCTCAATTTAAATTTTCTGATCATCTAATGGTTAGCCAGCTACTCGTGTAACCAATATTACTCAAACTCTTTTGCAAGTATCGGGCAAACGCATGTTTGAACTTTGGTAGCCGGATTGGTAATCATGTTGATCTGTGGTTAAATTATTCGAGGTCGTTAGTTTGTAATTGGTTACAGTTGTGGTAGTTATGGTTGATCAGGTGTAGTCAATAATAATTTTTGATGGCACTTAGTAGTGTAAATGATTTGACTTTCGAAAGACTAGAGTTCACTTATGGCTGGGAGCTGTTGGTTTGTATTAGGATGTGACGTTGCAGGAATAAAAGAATTCAAATGAATTATAAGATGGCTAGAAAGTAAGAGTAGAGAGTTATTGACGGTATAACATTTTGGTGATGTGAATCATGAGGAATTCATCGAGACTTAAGATTGTCAAATGTTAGTAGTTGCTCGAATATGCCTTAAAGCAAATTATCCATTAGGAATTGTTAAGTTACTGAACGATTTGAGAACAATGATAATCCCTAGGTATAGACGAGCGAGTAGAGTTTGACGGTGTTGGATTGTGAGGAAGTTAGTTGGAGCATTGTTGTTTTTTGGATTGGAATATGTGAGAAGGCACGACGAGTTTTTTGTGTTTGAATTTTATAATTTGGGAATGAGAGCGCGTGGTTAAATTTTCTGTTAAACATCTAACTATGACTTTTAATATTCTTCACCAAATTTTGATGAACTTCTTATTTAGAAACATTTCTAATTTGGGGAGCTCTTAGTTTAAAAAAGCGCGCCTGAGGCGCTCGTAGGCGCCAGCCAAGTTGCATCAGCCACACAGTGAGGCGCATGGGATACAAAAGGCACACCTAAGGCGCATGAGGCACAGCCAAAGCGCACAAGGCGCAACTAGTGAGGCTGTGCACACGAGGCGCATTAGTGTGCAATTCCATATTTTTTTTCCAAATTCTTTTATTTTACCCTTGTTTTCTCCCCCTTATCCTTAATTTTCACTTTTAAATTACATGTTCGCCCTCTTTAAAACAAAAAAAAAGGATTATTTTCGCACAAAATTTGATTGTAAAATATGGATGTTCTGAAAAATCAGTGCGCCTCGTGTGCAAAAGGCGCGCGCCTTGCGCCTCAGCGGCAGCGGCTCAGCCCCTTGGGACCCCATCGCCTCAGTGCTCTTTGCGCCTTCTCAAACTAAGGGTGAGCTTGACCGTCATTCTCTAATCTTTCCAAACTCGATGATTCCGCCACCTAGGGCATTTATAATAATAAACTTCACTTAATATATCAATTACTTTAATGTTTTGAAAATCGGGTTATTACAGTTGATATCAGAGCATTCTCGTTCTTGACGCCTACGCGATTACTCAAATTAAAAAGGAAATAGATCTTAGATCACCTTGAATATTGACTGCCTGCATTGAAGTTGAATTGAGAGAAATTGATTTCAATTCTGGAGTTCCTTAGAAAACTCTTATGTGTATTGGAAAGGTTGCTTTAGTACTGTGAAAATCTGTATTGTTGTTACAAGATAACTAACGAAAATTTGAGTAAAGTTTGAACCTTGGTAGCCTGATTGGTAATCATGTTGATCTTTGGTTAAATTATTCGAGGTCGTTAGTTTGTAAATATGTTACTCGGATACTTCACTTAGTTGCCGTATTCCGTATCCGATACGTATTTTGTCGGATACAATACGACGCTTTGATACTTAGTTTTAGACTAAAATATTGAAAATTTCGCACAAATAGCCGTATCAGATACTCCGTCGATGTATTTTGTCGGATACGAGTGGACGAGTCTCAGTAACATAGTAATTGTAATTGGTTGTACTTGTGCTAGTTATGGTTGAGCAGGTGGAGTCAATAATAATTTTTGATGGCACTAAATAGTGTAAATGATTTGTTTTTCGTAAGACTATAGTTAACTTATGGCTGTGAGCCATTGGGTTGTATTTAGGATGTGATGTTGCAGGAATAAAAGAATTCAAGAATTCAAACGATATTACAAGATGGCTAGAAAGTTAAGAGTTAAGGGTTATTGATGGTATTAGTTTTTTGGTAATGTGAATCATGGCTTGAGGAATTCATCGAGACTTAAGATTGTCAAATGTTAGTAGATGCTCTAATACGCCCGAAAGCAATATTTGATTTGGAATTGTGAAGTTACTATAGTCATAGGGGATAGATGAGTGAGTAGAGTTTGACGGTATTAGAGGAAGTTAGTTGGACTGTTGGAGCATTGATGTTTATGGGATCGGAATATGTAGGAAGGCACGAGCAGTTGTTTGTGTTTGAATTTTATTATTTGGGAATGAGAGGGCGCATGGTTAATTTTTCAGTTTAAACTTCTCCTAATTATGACTTCTAATATTTTCACCAAAATTTGATAAACTTCTTATTTCAAAACATATATCTGATATCCGGGGATGCTCCTTAACCGAAATTTTCTCATCTTCTCAAATTTGTCTATTTACCTCTATGTTACGTCTCATCTATTTCATCTATCGAGTTGTCGACTTAGTTAGTTGTTGAATCGAGTTATGTTTAACTTGAGTGTAGACTAGGAGAGTATTTGTATCGTCGTCCTATTGTAGGGGTCACAGGTAGTGGTATTGACAAACCGAGGTATCAGCGCGGGGGATTAACACTACTTTGGCTTCTCTTCTTGTTTTGCTTTAACATGATAACTGCAGTTGTCTTCTTACGATGTTGTTTGGTCGTGTATGGGAGTTATTATGATGTAATAGGACCTTGGAGATCGTGCGAGTTGCTCCCCATTGAAATGTGGCCGTCATTTGTGATGGAGAGTCGCAAATACTTGGATGATTTATTAACTGCTTGGGGTCGTTGGGCTAGCGAGCGAGCGAGCTGATAAAAAAACTATAGATTGTTATTGCATTCAGTTTTATAATTTGTAAGTTTAGTTATAATTCAATGATTCCGCCACCTAGGGCATTTGTAATAATGAAATTCGATATCATATACTTTATTGTATGGAAAATCGGGTTGTTACAGTTCATATGAGAGTAAGTTGCTCTCGTTGCCTACGCGATAACCCATACTAAAAAGGAAATAGAACTTAGATAACCTTAAATATTGATTAACTGAGGATGCTTGTCCTCAGTTACGGGTGTGTTGTGTGTTCTACTTGAGTTGAGTCATTGGAGGTCGTGTATGGTTGACGTTTTATCTGGTTTCCATCTTGTGTATATGCATTTGTTTGAGTACATTTCTTATCTCCGGGACAAGTCGACAAGTCGTCCCGAATGAGTTGGGTTGAGATTAGTAGCTGAGGGTTAGATGGAAGAAGCCATCTGAGATGTGAAGAGATATATTTAGGCCCTGTTCTTTCTGACTTATTTTCAGCCTACTTGATTCGGATTCGCTCCATTCATTCGGCATTCAGCTCAGCTCCATTCGATTAACTTTAGCTCCATTAAGTTCAAACTCATTTCAAACCTTTACTCATCTTAAATTTAATAGTTATTATTAATTTTGTTATCAATAATACTATTTTTTAATATTATTCTTTATTATTATTATTATTATTATTATTATTATTATATTTAATAATAATGTTATTAATAATTTATTTATTATTATTATTATTATGAATATTATTATTAAAATGAATAATAATGTTGTTGTTGTTGTTGTTGTTGTTAAAATGAATAATAATGTTATTAATGTTAATAATAATATTATTTATTATTATTATTGTTATTATTATTATTATTAGTATTGTTGTGGTTGTGGTTGTTATAATTATTGGTATTATTATTAAAATTAATAACATTTATTATTAATATTATTGATGGGGCACGCCCAACCGACTTGACCCAATAGCCAATACGGGGTCATACAAGTCAACACGCTTGCCAACATGGTTACGGATTCGCTTGATACTCTACGAATCACGAATTGTTAAAAGCGAATTCTATCAACTGATTACTGAAAATACATATAACACATTTTCTATAAGCGAATCGCGAATCGATAAGGTGTATTCATAGCGAATATGGTAACCATGCTTGTCAGCCATCATTTGAGGTACACATAGAAATCTATAAATACCTCATTATTCACCCATCAATGGTAAAATACTTCTCACCAACAACTTCCTCTCTCTAGAAGTAAGACTACTCGAGCTACTATGAGAAGGCACGGAAACCTTAGCTTCAAGCAAGGTCCCAACTATCCACCAGTACCGTAAGGCATCAGAGAAGGACCTATTGCGAACCCTCCGAGGCCCTATTTGTTACGCGTGAAAGATCCATCCGGAGAGAGCAAGCATAGGTTCGAGGTGCCATCGTCTGAAAGGAGCGCGTTGACCCGACCCGGATTCGAGCAACGCTTACTTGAGTGTTTTTATTCGAAACAATTATTTTTACTAATATCATTATTAATATTGACATTATTATTTATTATTGTTATTAAGAATATTATTAGTAAAAAATTATTATTTTTTCATTATTATAATTTATGATTATTCATATACTCCTCCCTCTATCCCGGTCAATTGTTGTCCTTTGGTTTTTGGCACAAAGACCAAGGAAAGAGGAGGGGCCAATTATAAATGACAAGCGGACCAAATTGAGTGTGAATGATCAAATTGCTCATCAAGTTCATTCTTAAAATAGAAAGGACAATAATTGAATGAGACACCCCAAAAATGAAATAGGACAACAAATTACCGGGACAGAGGGAGTATAATATTATAATTTTTTTTCTTAAAAATATTAATTTTAGTATAAATAGTATTATACTATGAATATTATTATTAGTACAGTTGATAATAACAATAATATTAAATATTATTATTATTAATATTAATATGATTATTTGATCAAACTCAATTCGATTTTATTATTGATTGATCAGTCATTTCAGCTCCATTCGATTGATTCACTCCATTCATTCGATTCGATTTATTCAGTTCGATTCAGCTCCATTCGATTCGATTGATTCATTGATTCACTCTAAAAAGCCAGAAAGAACAGGGCCTTAGTCTTTAGTGTACTGTTTGTGAGCTTGGTTGACATGTTGTTTATACTTGGATGTCGAGAATTGCTGCTTCAATTCCGTTGTTTTGATTAAAAACCCTATGCAAAAATTACTGTTCGTGTTAAATTTCTCTAGATAGTGAGCTTAATGTAATAGAGTTTTATCTTTAAAGGATTGATCTTATTGACTGTTTTGTCTTGGATGACGAGGAAACCCGTAACCGTTATCTTCGGTGCGCACTTTGACGGTCTATTATGAGGTTTTATACTTTTAATTTGAGACTTCACTTAGATAAATTCTTTTGTGGTGGTAAATCACTAATTAATGGACAGATACCAGTGTGAATTTTGTGCACCATCCTCGTGAATGATTTACATCTCGTTTAATTCTTATTTTAAATTTATTTTGGGGTTGCTTCCTGTTTTGAACAAAAGACTCTCCTATTCCTTTTTATTTATTTATTTATTTACCGTTTTCTATTTTTTATAAAAATATTTTAGTCAAAGGTAAATAAATAATTAATATGGTGAGAATATATTTAGATACTTTTTTACGCCCATCTACTGGTGTAAAAACTAGTGAAACATTAATTTTCTTGGTTTGAATGAAGATATGATGTGAGTAAGCACATAAGGTAGTGTTGTATAAACTGTTGTAGTGTTGTACACTACAAAATTTGTTCACTTTATTTCATTCATTTCTTCACTTTTTTTATTTTTTGAATTTTTTTTTATCAAAGATAAATAAAATTATAAGATAATAAAAGTTACTCCCTCCTAGTTTGAGTGTTGGTTCCTCTTTCCATTTCCATGCTAGTCGGGTGTTGGTTCCTCTTTCCTTTTTTGGTAAGTTTTGTGTGGTCCAAAGTCAATTTCATGTGGGGTAGGATGTTTTGTGTGGTCTAAATTTATTTCCTTAATTTTGGTGCTCAAAAGAAAGGGAACCAACACTCAGATTAGGAGGGAGTATCTAGTATATATATAAAAGAGAGTTTTTTCGAGCGATTCTAGAGCGTCCACATCATCAAAAATTAATTTAGGAAAGTTTCATAAATAATAATTTTTCACATAAAAAATAAAGTGGAGAATCTTTTAATTATTATAATATCTATATCTATATTTCCTATTTTATATTCATGAGAAGTTTCTAATTTTTATATAAAAACTTTGACATTTCATCTGGCAAAAAAATGTTGTTATAAAAATTATGAAGATAATATAATTAGATTTGCGGTAAAAAATGCTTTCATTAGAGTATAGATTTCATATGATTTGCACATACGAGTATTAAAGATGGTGTACTTCTTTTAATATGTTATATGTCCCACATTGAAAAACAATGTTAGTGTGGTGATTATAATACGTATAAATTATATAATTGTCCCATATCGAAAGATTAACATAAGGTGGGTGATCCTATGATTATAAATAGGAGTCATCATTGGAACTTATATACCAACCAAAAACCTTTTGAGTCAGTATTGTTTTGAGAGCTCTTAAGAGTTTATATCATTATCTTCACAGTATGATATATACATATTTTTTCTATATTATTTATTATATTCAAGTGATGTTTATAATCTTTATATAAAAACTTATACATCTCATTTGCCAAAAAAGTATTATAAAAAAAACGTGCGCATATTAATAAATAGTACTCCCTCCATTCAAGACCAAATACAACATTTTCATTTACACTTTTGTCAAGACACAAATTACAACGTAAATATCTTTAAGTTTATATTATAAAAAATTTAAAGTTTGATATTCTCATTGTACTTTATAGGTGAATCAAATAAAATCCCACATGACCATATTTTGTCTTACATATTGCAAGGAATCGTAAAGATTTTATTCGTTCATGAATAGTGTAAAAAAAGGAATGTTATATTTGGTCTTGAATCGAGGGAGTATAGTATTTGCTCATTATTATTAACCTGGGTTAGATGTCGAATTATGTGCGAAAAAGATGCTGTGTTTCTAAGTATGTATGTTATTTGTCTCAGATTGAAAAATATGTTGGTGTGGTGAATATATTATGTATAAATAATAGAATTGTCGCACATCGAAAGTTTAGCATAAGGTGGGTGATCATATGATTATAAATAGAAGGCGTCCTTAGAACCTAAATACCAACCCAAAACCTTCTGAGTCTCTTAAGCATTGTCTTGGAGAGCTCTTAAGAGTTTATATCATTAACTCCATGATATGATATATATATATATTTTATATTATGTCCAAGTGATGTTTATAATTTTTATATAAAAACTTATACATCTCATTTAGCAAAAAAAGTAACATAATTTTTTTTTTTTGAAAAATTATATAATTAGATTCATGGTAAATAAATGCTAGCATTAGAATATAGTATCATATTATTTGTACATATTTTAATTACGATAAGAAGTTAAAAAAAATGTACTATACGAATATTAATAAATAGTACTCCTATAGTATTTGCTTATTATTATTATTAAACTGGGTTAGATGTTAGATGTCGAATTAGGTGTAAAAAAATGGTGTATTTCTAAGTATATTGTTTGTCCCACATTGAAAAATAATGTAGGTATGGTAAATATACTACATATAAATAGTTGAATTGTCTCATATTAGAAGATTATCATGAGGTGAGGTATCACATGATTATAAATATGAGTCATAACTTAGGGGTATCGATCCAAAATCTTTTGAATCGCTTAAAATTTATCTTAGAGAGTTCTTATAAGAGTTTGTATTAACGGCAAACCTTAGTTACAACAATACCATACAAATATTAATCACGTAGATATTTATAAAAGCGATTACTATATTAGTGATATTATAATGTTTATTTTAAGACAATCGATAGTATAATAACTTTATTTAAGACAAAGTCATAATTAAAAAATAAAATGGGTGCTAAATATACATAAATTTGTTTGTGTCATATAATGATAATCTCTGCACTAAAATAGAAAATTTACGAATTATAATACAATCAAGTAGTGTTGCATAAAAAGATCTTGAATCCACAAATAAATCAATAATGAGTTTTTTTGCTTTGATAAATAGTAGAATTAAATCTTTTTAACTTTCAAATATAGGTTATTATTATGCCTCATTACATTTGAGTAACTAAAATACATCATAAGTTTTAACCATTAATCAAAATCGCACCAGAAAAAAAAAATATTTTGCATTTGTTTATATATTCTATTGCTCCCTCAATTACATCTTAAAAGTCGTGTTAGGAAAAATAATGTAATTTAAATCATACATTTGTACATATTTTAATTATGACAAAAAATGGAAAAAAAACGTACGAATATAAATAGATAGTATAATATTTTCTCATTATTAAATCGGGTTGGATATCGAAATAGATGCAAAAAATATGGTGTACTTTTTCATGTGTTATTTGTCCCACATTGAAAAATAATGTAGGTGTGGTAAATATACTACATATAAATAGTTGAATTGTTCCACATCAGAAAATTATCATAAGGTGGGGTGATCTTAAAAATTAATTTAGGAAAGTATTATAAATAATATTTTTTGATGTAAAAAATAAAGTGGAGAATCTTTTAATTATTATAAAATTTATTTCCTACATTATTATATTCAAGTGATGTTTCTAATTTTTATATAAAAAAATTTACATTTCATTTGACAAAAAAATATCATTAAGAAAATTATGAAAATAACATAATTTGATTCGTGGTAAAAATGATATCATTAGCGTATAGATTTCATATAATTTGTACATATATAAAATTGTGTACTTCTTAGTATGTTATATGCCCCACATTGAAAAATAATGTAGGATTATATAAAAATAATAGAATTGTCCCACATCGAAAGATTAACATAAGATATAGTGGTCTTATGATAATAAATATGAGGCATCCTTGGAACTTAGGTATCAACCTAACATCTTTTGCGTCTCTTAAATAAGATGTTTTGACTTTTGATCATATCTAAATAAATGATTAGTCATAAGATGTAAATATTAAGACCTTATAACCAATTTTTTTTAACTAAGTTAATTACCCCGTTGTAACGCACGGGCATCCAAACTAGTTTTTTAATATAAAGAACATAGAAGAATAAACCAGGAAAATAAACATACTAAAAGAGTAAAGTGCGAGCAAATGAATCCCTTGATTATTTGCTCTGCTTGTTGACGTATTTATTATTTCTCTTTTTAAAATGTTGTAAAAAAAATATTATGAAATGTATAATTATACAAGTAAGATTTTTCATATCAAACATAATGATAGAATTTTCATAATTTTTAGTCGGTTATATTTTTGTAAAAATTATATTTAAGCTCACTTTAGAAAATAAAAAAATGAGGATATGTCTATTTCGTAGGTAGAAGTAGTACACCGTGTCACTATCCCGCGTTTCCTTCTCCTCCTATCACTTTCAAGTCTAACCTGGAATTTAAATTGTATGACAAACTGCAAATTACTGTCAACACAAATTCTCATTCAATTGGTCTCCCTTGTGACGGGTTACCATTTGTGGCGGATATTTTGTGAGTTAAAATGGTAACAAAATGGGTTAGTGGAGAAAGGGGATCACATGAATAGTGTTGCAGAGAGAGAAAAAGTGGGTACTTTGTGAGGTAAAATGGTATCCGTCACTCAAGAGTGACGGATATGTGCCGTTACAAACAAGAATTTGTGATTCTCATTATAGACGGATACCATTTTCTCTCACAAAATACCCATTTGCCATAAAGTGGGAAACACATGTGGGTGCCCCACCTTGTCTCCCCTACCCATTTTATTAGAGGTCTTTACCCGTCTGTTCGCCCCACCCGTCTATACCAAGACCTATTGTACTGTCAAATAAAATTTATTTTTCATTTTAATTAGTCATTATCCATTACTTCCTACTCCCTCCTATTCTAAATAAGTGTCCCATTGTCCATTTCCGTCTATTCACAATAATGTCCCATTATCCATTTTTGGTAAGTGTTGTGTGGTTCAAATTCAATTTCATTTCCGTCTATTCACATAACTGTCCCATTGTTCGTTTTGTGTGGTCTAAACTCACTTTTTTAATTCTTGTGCCATATTCACACTGGGACATTTATCTATTAGAGGGAGTATAAAGGGGTATTTCTTGACTTTATGGGTAATGACAATTCTTTTTCCTTTATTTTTTTGTGGAAAGCGACCTATAGTGGACTCTATATTCAATGCACAGTAATTCATTCCTTAAACTTTTGTCCCTAACCTCAATTTTTATTTTCTTAATCAATTAATCAACTTTTATTTTCTTAATCAATTAATCAATTAATCCATGCAATGGAGAATAACCAATCTTCACCATCATTGTCAGCACTGCCGCCATCAATGGGAATCATTGTCGTACCTGCCAGAGATGATGGGTCTGGATCTACTGCATCTACTGGAGTCAGTAACACTCAGGGTAAATTTTCTTTGCTAAAATAGTTCAAGTAGTATAGTACTCCGTATTAAATTCTAGTAGTACTTTGCTTTATGGTATTAATTAATTAAAAGTGTAGGTGCGTCACTGAAAGTTGTGGGACATGGAATCTGGGAAATTCCAATTTATTATGGATTTGTCACTTTTCAGTTGAAAAAAGAAGAGAATTTAATTTGTCACTTCACTGAGGACAATTAATTAAATCCTGTAGAAGTATAATAAAACCTGAAAATCTTCATTGGGACATGTGAAACGAAAATTGAACTATTCTCTCTGTTTCAGTCATTTCCCGTCACAAGGGAAAGGTATTGTTGTTTATATTTATTCGAAATTATAAGTATAATTAATCATTTATTCTCCTAATAAGAGAAAAAAAGTGAATGAAACGGATGGAGTAATTAATTAGAGGTAGAATTATGGGAATTACGAGTCAGTTTGGACTTTGACTTTAGTCATAATTTGGGATTTGTCCGTTTTATGTACCAATACTCTTGGTCAGTTTATATTTAATCAAAATTAAACTTCTGATGTTTGGCTTACATTGTGATGATGTCTGATTATTTAATGTTAGATTTTCTGTTGATCAATGATTGTATTTTTTTTTTTTTTTTTTTTTTTTTTTTTTGAGTTAAATCAATGATTGTATGGTGAGGTTAGAGACAGTCTTACTATGTGGGTTTTATGATCAAAAGAGATGCACAAAACATAATAAGTCTTGTTTCAAACGGTCTTAAATAAGACCGACTTGTAATAGAATGTAACTATTTAATGATAAAATGTTATAATAAAGTTGTCATTTTTTTCCCTAAAATTGATGGTAGCATTTTATCGTAAAATTGTTACATTTGGTCGGTCTTATTTCAAACAGAAAATAGCTCCTGAAATAAGAATTTGGATAGCTACTTTCACACAATGTTTTTTTTTTGGCAGCCTCTATTTGGGTCATTTGTGAGAGGAAATGGTATCCGTCACTCCAAAGTGACGGATACATACCGTCTTCAATGAAATTTTGTGTTGATTAAAACTTAAAAGTGTAGGTGAGTCACTGAAAGTTGTGGGACATGGAATCTGGGAAATTCCAATTTATTATGGATTTGTCACTTTTCAGTTGAGAAAAGAAGAGAATTTAATTGTCCAGGGAATTTTTTGGCTAATTACATTATTTTAGTCTACTTCACTGACGACAATAAATCTGAAAATCTTCATTGGGACATGTGAAGGGAAATGGGTTTACAATTCTAATGGAATAAACTACTTCCTTTATATCAATCATTTGTTTATACATAATTTTTCATTTCTGATGTATAATATCCGTCATAAGATTGAGACGGATATTTAACCCGTCATAAGATACTTGTGACGGGTCAAATAAACCACTTAGGTGATACTTAACCCGTCATAAGATTGAGACGGATATTCCCGTCACAAGGGACTTAACTGTTGTTTATATAAACAGAGGACTTGTAAGCAGGGGACCCCTGTCTGTCATACTCTTGGACTCCTGAAGTTTGGTCATTATGTGATGATGACTGATTATTTAATGTTAGATTTCCTGTTTATCAATGATTGTGTGGTTAGGTTATCATAGTCCATTTCAAAAGTTTTTGGGTTGGACGGTTTTATGATATTGGTTTTATTATCAAAAGAGACCTACAAAAGATGACTACTTTCACTATATGAGTTACAATAAGAGGCTATTATGTCATAGTAAATATTGACCAAATTACGTTTGAGTATATGTTACCAAGCGGTCATGTTATATAAAATAGTGATCACTTTTCAGTTTTCAACTTAAAATAGCCAATAATTATAAAAAATTGTCACTTTTTATATTGTCATGTGGTATAATATAATTTGGGATAGAAAATAATTATAAGTCAATTTTGACTTTGAGTTTAGTCATAATTTTTCACTTTTAATACAAAAAGCAGAGGACTAATCTAGGGTGGGATACTTTTGGCGTCCTAAAGTTTGACACATTATGTGATGATGCATTTATTTAATCTTGGATTTCTTGTTGATCAATGATTGTGTGGTTAGGTCAGAGACAGTCTTAAAACGTCGTTTTTTTTCGGTCACAATGAAAAAGTTATGTCGGTTTTATAATAAAAAAAGATGTACAAAAGCTAACTACTACGCAATATGAGTTACAATAAGAGACGGTTTTTACAAGGGTTAAGTTATTTTGAGAGTTCATTTTGAGAGTTCATTTGCTATGCCAAGTACGGAGTACTTATTATCGGGTCTCCGATAGGGTTAAGTGACCATCGTGTCTTCACAAATCGGTGGTTGTTGGAAAAAAGTTTGGTCGAGTTGATTCCTATTCGTCATTCACCAACTTGGAAGTTCAACTTTGTCCGTCTTTACATTTTGGGTCGGCCAACTTCTATTTTTTCATTAGCCTAAACCCGAACGTGATTTTAATTATAAAATTGTGCACTTTGTAAGGTCCCTCTCGTGAAGGACGTAGCAACAGCAGCCGGGCTGGCATCATGGAGTTCATCAACTTTTTTATGCGGAACCGATTGATACAACTCGTCATATTATGGATGACATTCATTTTCCCAAGGTTAAGACGTGCAACGGCTAATATTATGCAAGAAATTACACCAACAATGGGACTTGCATTTATAGCAGTATCCATCCAGAATATAATCCAGATTGCTTTTTCTCAGGGGTCTACCCTACCAAAAAAGTCACTCCAACAGGTAAACGGCGTTGCGGTTGTGCTTCTATTATATGGGCTTTTAACACCCAATTATGCCGGAGGCCGCTTTGTCATGGCCATTGGTGTCATACTTGTCGCAGGATCGGCAGTGGCTGTCGCATTTATTTAGGTAATATATTAGATAAAATACTTGTGAATATATTATAATCTTCGTACACTATAATTAGATAGGAGTCATAGGACTCATATATAGGAGTGGTAGTGATTACTCTTACATAACACTTGTGAATAGTTTATAGAATTCAATTGTAAATAATATTCTTAGAAGAAAGCAAGTTACTTGTACAATTGTAAATATTACAGTAAAAAGCAACCATAATTCATACATACGGAGTATTGTGTTTTACATTGTGTTCAGAATCTTCAGATATTCTAAACATCTCGTCTGTTTTTGTTTCTAATTTAGTTGTTTTTTGTTATTAATTATCGTTTAATATAATATACAGAAATCAACGTTACCAAAATACGTAAAGAAAAAGAAAAGTTACTAAAATGTGGGGTTTTAATTACTCAGGGACAAAACGGTATTTTTTCTAGGCGAAATATAGCAAACACCTTTACATTTCACAAGGGTAGTACACATACAATTGATTATATTAGAGAAAATGTGTCACTAATAACAAATCACAAATTCTTATTTCAGACTGCCATATTCGTCTAAAATGGTCAGACGGATACCATTTTTCCTCACAAAAAACCCATTTAGGGTGTGAGTGGGAAAGCACATGGGGGTGTCCCACCACCCATGTGCTTCTCACTTGTGAGAGGTCTTATTGCGGTCTGAAATAAAGGGGTCTGAAGCAAGACGGACTGGTTATTTCAAAGCATTTTCGAAATAAACATGCATAAATGTGGAAAATTATATGTTGTTATATACAATTAGTTAAGTTGTACATACCTCGAAATAATCCGTAATTGTAATTGACATTGGTAGTATGTATTTCGCCGTATTTCTTTTTTGTCAATTTCTTGAACACCTTGACAAAAGTTTCGACTTAGGGGACCTTTTTGTAAGGTAGAAGGCACGTAGCATAAACTTTCGTATCAAGTGTCTTTCAATTGTTATTCGTATATTATGATGGAAACTCTCTGTATATATAGAGAGGAAGAATGGTATGTAGTGACCCGATTGTTTCAATTTTCAAAGAAAATATCCTCGTGCAAAGAGTAATTTAATCCCACGATAAAATTAAATCTTGGGAGTAAATACAAGAGCATGGTTGCAACAATGGCAAAATCTTGGGAGTAAATAACTAAGATCGTTTTAAATTATGAGTTAACTACGCGAATCAATTAATGGGTGAAGTAGACCTGTATTCGGGCCGGGCTGTCCGGGGACGGGCCGGGCTCTCCAAGCCAAAACCGGGCTAGGCCAGGGGGAAGGGTCGGGCTTGGCTGGGCCGGGGTGGGATATGCTTGACCCGGGCCAGGACCCGAGGCGGGCCAAGGGCGTGCTGGGCTGGCGGGCTTACCATTTTATTCTTTTTTTTTGTTTTTGCTAAAATGGCGGGACAAGGCCGGGCCGGGCTGGAATTTCAGGACCAGGGCCAGATCAGGGTTAACGGCGGGTTAAGGCTGGGCCGGGTCAGGCCAAATTGCATAAAATAACGGGTCAAGGCGGGCTGGGTCAGCCCGTGCTGATGGTCAGCTCTAGGTGATGCTGATAATAAGCCGAGTTGAGCTCGAGTTTGGTCTTACTTGGCTTTTGCTCATGAACCATAACTCGAGTCTATCCAAACTTGAAAAAAATGTGCTCGCTATGAAGCTTGTGAGCTTTAATGCGAGCTCGAGCTCAAATTGAATTTATATATATAATTGTTAAAGTTTTGAATTTTTTTTTCTTCTTCGAAATTTGCAATAACAAGGCTCAAAAATATAATCATGATAAAATATTTTTATAAAACGATTTTTTAACATATGCCCATTAGACATAGGATAAGCAATCCAAAAGGAAAAGAATTAAATGATATTTTTATGGGAAATTGCAATATCCTATCACGATTACTTTTCTTTAAAAGAAATACATTTATTTATTTTGTACTTTATTTTCTTATCTTATGGCTAGTGAGTATAGGTTAGAAAAATCATTTAAAAAATATGAGCAATATCTTATCTAATCGAACTAGTTCGAGCTACATGTGAGTTTTTCGAGCCGAGCTAGCGTTTGCTCGACTTATCTCTCATTAAGCTGTTCAACCGAGCCCGAGTCAAGCTTTAACCGAACCAAACTAAAATTGCTCGGGAGCTGTCTCGTCTCCAAAATGAAATAGGTTTCATATCATGAGTAATATTTAGACAAGCTTACGAAAACGGCATAATTAACTAATCCGTAGCCGTTATTCAAATGAGACAACTAATTCTTCCTAAGACTACTAATCATCGCTCCGGTAAGGTACACACACAGAAATAATACGACGTTGATTATGTCCAATCATCGTTCCCATGTAAGAGCTAGTGATATTAAATTGTTGCAAACTTTATGCCGATTTTGTTACATCCTTCTATCCATTTTAATTAATGGTTGACAAATAATTAAGAGTTTATGACAGTTGTAAACACGTTATAAGAGACAAAAGGAACACTCCCACTTGCCTCTCCCACTTGCAAGTTGCAAGCTTGTCTCAACTCTCACATCACCAAGTGACGTATTCACATCCATCACAAATGACAATTTAGGTAAAATTTTATCCATTTGTTCCAGTATTTTGTTCACCTTTTTAATTTATTCTTTATGAATAATATTTTAATCAAAAACAAATGAATGATGTGTGAATAAAATAGTATTTTTTTTATAAAAAAAACATAGACAAATAAACCAAAAAAAAAACATACGAAAAAACAAGGTGGGATATTTCGTCACTTTGCGTTATTCATTTTCACATTTCAAGATAATTATTTCTCTTATTAAAATATAGTAAAAAATAGTATGAAATGTATAACGAATTAATTTTCATAATTTTTAAACGGTTATATTTTTGTAAAATTTATACTCCGTATTAAGCTCACTTTAAAAAACAAAAAAAAATGAGGATGTAAGAATGGAAATTGGCACCATGCAGCAAGTACACTTATTCTGTGTGTGTTTCTCATTTATTGATACAAAACAATTCTCCAATCTTTTGGGAGAATTACGCATTTGTCTTATACGGAGTATTACGTAGGTAGTACTTAGTAGTGTAGTATACTCGCTATCCCCGCGTTATCCTCTTCCGCCTTTCGCTTTCAAGTCTACCTGGAATTTTACATTTGTTTACATTTGTGAGAGCCAGAAAATATATTGAACTTATGTCATTTGAGTTGTGATGAAATGTGAAATATGCTTATAAATAATTTAGATTTCACTTTTATTTGTTTTTTTAATTAAGAAAATTGATCGTCTTCGGTCTATTTTCGATTAATAGTACTTGAGTCGAGACTCGATCGAATTAAGATCATCGTTAATTAGGAATATAATCTTTATTGCAAGTTTTCTAATTGTCTTTAGCCACACTTTATTTTCTTATTATCTGCAATTGTGTAGGGAAATAAAAGATTCTCTTTTACTCGTATTAAATTAACTTAATTAACGAAAATTATCCTTGTCTTTTAGTGACACATCACTAGCTATGTAATAAATACGCGTGGGGCTTGAACCCTTCTAGGAAAGTGATATGGGGTAAGATGCATTGTACATAGACCTGTCAAACGGGTCGGGCGGGTCGGGTCCCGGGTCGGGTCATACGGGTCGGGTCAGAATACGGGTCGGGTCAGAATACGGGTCGGGTCATACGGGTCACGGGTCGGGTTAGGGTCAGAATACGGGTCAAGAAATAATTTTTAACGCTTTTTTAAACAATTTTTTTAATTAAAAAATATTTTTTAAAAAAATTAAATATATTTTAAATTATTATTTTAGTCATATTCATCATATACAATAACTATATTGATATAATTATTAAAATAAAGTTTTTTTAATAATTATTTTATTATTAAATATTATAAAAGTTATATAAAATTGACTTTTTAGTTGAATTTTTAATTTTAAGTAATAAAAAAATAATTTTTTAACTATATTTTCAAATATAATATATAAATAATAATAATTTTAATAAAATTCATGATTTTCCCTTGACCCAACGGGTCGACCCGTTCGGGTCGGGTCTCGACCCTAAAATAACGGGTCATTTCGGGTTCGGGTCAAACGGGTCGCGGGTCGAGAAAACCGGGTTTGTAACCCTAAGAAAACGGGTCGGGTCGGGTCGGGTTTACGGGTCGGGTCGAGTTTTGACAGGTCTAATTGTACAACTCCACTTTACATGTATTCCATTTCCGTCCATTCAACTCCACTTTACAGGTTTCCTTATTTGGCTAAAATAATGACAATTCTATCCTTATTGAAAATCTTTATTTACACAAAATGCCACCCAAACCCCACCCAAACCCACCATAAAACCCACCTTTATGTTTTTTTAATATTTTTAACCTCTTCTTTCTCTTTCCCCATGTACTTTTAATACTTTTTTAATCCGCTCCTTAATATCCGTGTAAAAATGAAAGTTGCAAAGTGGAGTTGAATGGAGGGAGTATGTATATAGTCTTACTATTTTCAACCCCCACTCTCCCAAGTCTCTTATTTTCCTTTAAGCTGAATTGTGGAACAAAACTGAACAACAAACGAGCAAAAAGCAATTGTGAACCAGGTTTAACAATGGAAAACAACTCATCTACTCCGTCAACTCCGTTGTCGTCTCAACTACAGATCATGGTTGTACCAAATGCGGGTCAAGAAGTGTTGCAATCAACCGACATCAATGCTAATTCGGGTACACATTGTTTACTACATTAAATACTCTAGAAGTCTAGTGCATTATTTAGTTTTGCAATGCATCAAATTCTAATGGACTGGACCATTAATTATTTAATTAGTAAGATTAATTAACTAATTAATTAGTGCACTTTATTAAATTCAACTCTCTTGCTTTATTAAGGACTGTGATTATTATGGATTAGCTACTATACTCAGTTAAAGCAGTCGAGATTGTGGGTCTCATTGAATTTTGGGAATTATGCGACAGGATAATGATATATCTGGTGACGGGTCAAATAAATCATGTGGGTGATACTTGACCCGTTATAATATTGAGACGGATATTCCCGTTACACTATTGTTTATATTTATTTAAAATTATAAGTATGATTTAGATCCTTTATAAAAACAGAGGACTAGTAGGCCGGGGACCCCTGTGACCCTGTTTGTCATACTCTTGGACTCCTCAAGTTTGGTCATTATGTGATGATGACTGATTATTTAATGTTAGATTTTCTATTTATCAATGATTGTGTGGTCAGGTTATCATAGTCCATTTCAAAATTTCTTAGGTTGGACGGTTTTATAATATCGGTTTTATTATCAAAAGAGACATACAAAAGACGACTACTTTCACTATATGATCAACTTCTGATTGCATCGATTATTTCTAATCCCAATTGGCAATCAACTTCTGACAATCAACTTCTGTTAATCATGTAACCCCTAAGTTTACCCTAAATTCCCAATTTCATCGATTATTTCTGACAATCAACTTCTGTTAATCATGTAACCCCTAAGTTGGCCTTCATTTCTGATTGTAAGGTCCCGCCGATGAAGGAAGTAGGAACGGCATCAACTGGGCAGTCATCATGGACATTATCAACTTATATATGCAAAACCGATGCATACAATTCATAATAGTATGGATGACGATCATTTTCCCGAGGCTGAGACGTGTGATAGCAAATATCATACAGGAAGTTAGCCCAACAGTGGGACTTGCATTCATCGCGGTATGCATACAAAATATTAACCAGGTCGCGTTTTCCCAGGGGAACACCCTAACACAAAGTCCACTTCAGAGGGTAAACGGAATTGCCGTTATTCTTCTCCTATATGGACTTTTGATACCCAATCATGCCGGAGGGCGCTTTGCCACGTTCATTGGTGTTATCCTTGTCGCAGGATCGGCAGTAGCTGTCGCATTTAGGTAAAATATATTACAGAACACACTTGTGAATATAATCTTAACAAGAAAGCAACTAAATTGTATGTACAAATTGTAAATATAATTACGTGCATAACCCAGCATGAAATTAGAACATAATCATTGCTTGTCCAGATTAATTTGTACATATACTCGTGCAAAGAGCAATTGTATTTCATTGTATTTTCTACTTCTACCTCGAATAATCATTGTGTACATACCTCGAATAATCCTTAACTTGACATGGGCATTATGTATTTCATTGTATTTTTCTACTTGCATATCAATTGTCTTTCAATTGTTATTCAATCTATTGTCTTGGAACTCTATATATAGAGACGGAGAATAACACTTGCTCAATTATTTCAAAGTAAATATACTCGTGCAAAGAGCAATTTAGCGCATGACAAAATCTTGGAATAAATACAAGAGCACCGGCAAATCAATAAATAATAATGGCAATTGGCAAATCTATACAATATTATTAAACAAAAAGAAAGGAAGATATTTGTACCATTCTAAGATTGTGTTTTGTACAGAGTGTGTAGATATTAGATTGTAAATAGAACAAAGTCATTAATTAATATATTACAATTGTAGATAATCTCAAAAGAAAGGAAGATATTTGTACCATTCTAAATATTTGGAATGATATGATTGGATCCCGAATTCTCGAGTTATTATATGACTTGTTAAAATGTTTACATTGTGAATTGTGATGGAAATCCTCTTGTATAAATAGAGGGGAAGAATGGCAGTGACTCGATTTTTTCAATTTTCAAAGAAAATATCCTCGTGCAACTTAGAGTAATTTAATTGCGTGACAAAATCTTGGAGTGAATGCAAGAGCATGGGTGCATGACAAAATCTTGGGAGTAAATACAAGACTTTTAAATTTTGAGTCCACTACACGAATCAATTAATTGCAGGACAAAATCGTGTTTAATAGCATTTAACCTTGTATGTATCTAATTATACCCGAAACATATAGGGAATATCAATTAAGTTTGGATATAAATCGCCTCTTTATACCATACAACATCCGCACTAACTATGTGAAAAAATCGATAAACCTTAAGTAAAAGACAACATAAAAAAGAGAGAATTTTATTGGAAGAAAAGAACAAAGGTAAATAATGTTGAGATTTTTATTAAAGACAAAAGAAACAATTCTTTATAATAACAACTTGCAATGACAGCTTTTAAACAACTTTCTAATGACAGCTAAGGGTAACAATTTCTGGTGGACCACTTTACTAAGTATGGGAACCATGATGTGTACACTATTTGATTATATATTTTCAAGGGAAAAATGTCTCAAAACATTAAACTAAAATGACGTTCTAGAATGAAACGATTTCGAAAACGTGATTGTTTTTCAATTTTAATTAGCCCTGCATTTTATACTATTGAACTCAAAACATTAAACTAAAATGACACTCTAGAATGAAACCATTTGGAAAACGTGATTGTTTTTTGATTTTAATTAGCCCTGCATTTTATACTATTGAGTACGGACGAGTTATTAACGGTGCAATTGGTCTCCCTTGTGACGGGTTACCATTTGTGACGGATATTTTGTGAGATAAAATGGTAACAAAATGGGTTAGTGGAGAAAGAAAACCACATGAATAGTATTGCAGAGAGAGAAAAAGTGGGTACATTATGAGGTAAAATGGTATCCGTCACAAGCTTGTGACGGATATGTCATGTCTTCAATGAGAATTTGTGTTAACGGTGTCCTTGACTCCTTTCCCCTTAACTAAAGGTGTTGTGCTGACAGAAATGGTGTGCTATGTGGGTCATTATGCGTAGTAATGATTATTTAGTCACTTTTTGGTATACACAAGTACCAAAAAAACAGAGGACTAGGCAAGGGACCCCGTCCTACTTTTGTAGTAAAAGTTTAGCATAGCATTTGTCAATTTGTCACACGAGGTACAACGTTTTTCTGTTGCACTATATTATTCTGGTTAGCTTATCATAGTCTCTCCCAAGGTTTTGTGTTTGTGACAGTCATCGATTGGGTTATGATTTTAATGGGTCACCTTGTTGGATAATGGCCCTAATTGTCTTTTTATCACACATTGGAAAAATATTAAATTGTTTTTAAAAACTTTTTTTTAAATGTTTTCATAGGTTCAATTTCCGAGACTGATTAGCGCAGTCTACGGAATTGATTGTTGTGGTCGTCCAAACTGATTGCCCGATTTACCATGCTTTCTTATTTTCCAAAATTTGATTTCGTTAATTCTTAAGTCTTTTTAGCCTATATAAACAAGCCTTCTCCTTCAGTTTGAGCGACAACAAAAAAATCATTCTTCTTTCATACATTCTTAAGAAATATTCGTTGAGGTTTTCTGTTAATAATCTTGGCTATTCTCATCTGAGTCTTTGCCTACACTGAAGTCGCAACGATTGTGTTAATCCTGGGGGTCGAATGCCATTGAGGCCATTTGTAGCAGACAAGACATATTTGATTTTAGGACAGTGACCTCAAGTCATGTCACAACCTCCTCCTTATCCAGATAAGCTTTCTCCTTTTACTATTTCATAACTATTTATCATAATTACAATTATATTATTTACTTTATAATACATAAGCTAATTTGTCCGAGACATGTTAAGTTATTTTGCTACTAGTTATACTCTATGTATAACACACCTTAAACCTTAAATTAGGATTAAGGGCATGATTTTGGTGACCTTGAAGTACTCAGGGTCAATTGGTAACTTTCAGTTGAGTTGATGACCTTGTTGGTGACCGGGTAGGTGTCACTCTTCCATTGGCTGGAAACAAAAAAGGACCCACCGTCAAAACAAAGGGAAGGTGATCGACCTTTGGTTGAGTATGGTGATGTAACGCCCCGGAAAAGTAGACATGCAGCTCAAAATAACTCTTTTTATTAATAATAGACAGCAGCGGAATTATAGGGTGTCACCGCCGTATTTCCCATCTGGAAAATACAAGGCTATTACAAAAATTAATATAAATACACTTGTTAAAGCTAAAAACTAATAGTTCTATTACATATTCTCCTATTAGGTCATTGATCCTATCTGAAATTTCTCACACTTGTTCTTCCCCGACACTTGTACCTGAAAGAGAATGAAAGTAATGAAATCAGCCAACCACAGGCTGAGTATACTTCGGTCACCTCCATCGATCCTACTTACCTCCAATTTAAAAACTAATAGCTCTATTACATATTCTCCTATTAGATTTCCAGTTTATCAATGATTGTGTGGTCAGGTTATCATAGTCCATTTCATAAGTTCATAGGTTGGACGGTTTTATAATATCGGTGTTATTATCAAAAGAGACATATAAAAGATAGCTACTTTTACTATATGAGTTACAATAAGAGGCTATTATGTCATAATAAATATTGACCAAATTACGTTTGAGTATATGTTAACAAGCTGTCATGTTATATAAAATATTGATCACTTTTCAGTTTTCAACATAAAATAGCCAATAATTATAAAAAATTGTCACTTTTTATATTGTCATGTGGTATAATATAATTTGGGATAGAAAATAATTATAAGTCAATTTTGACTTTGAGTTTAGTCATAATTTTGACTTTGAGTTTAGTCATATTGATCTTACCATTTTATTTTATTTTTATTTTATATTTTTGCCAAAATGGCGGGTCAAGGCCGGGTCGGACTAAAATTTTTGGACCCGAGCCAGGTCAGGGTTAACTGCGGGTTAAGGCTGGGTCGGGTTTTGGCCAAGTTGCATAAAATAACGGGTCAAGGCGGGCCGGGTCCGCCCGTGCTGATGGTCAGCTCTAGGTGATGCTGATAATGAGCCGAGTTGAGCTCGAGTTTGGTTTTACTTGGCTTTTGCTCATGAACCATAACTCGAATCTATCTAAGCTTGAAAAAAATGTGCTCGCTATCAAGCTTGTGAGCTTTAATGCGAGCTCGAGCTCAAATCGAATTTATTTATAATTGTTAAAGTTTTGATTTTTTTCTTCTTCGAAATTTGCAATAACAAGGCTCAAAAATATAATCATGATAAAATATTTTTATAAAACGGTTTTTTTAACATATGCCCATTAGTCATAGGATAAGAAATCCAAAAGGAAAAGAATTAAATGATATTTTTATGGGAAATTGCAATATCCTATCACTATTACTTTTCTTTAAAAGAAATACATTTATTTATTTTCTACTTTGATTTCTTATCTTATGGCTAGTGAGTATAGGTTAGAAAAATTATTTAAAAAATATGAGTAATGTCTTATCTAATCGAACTAGTTCGAGCTGCACGTGAGTTTTTGGAGCCGAGCTACCGTTTGCTCGACTTGTCTCTCATTAAGCTGTTCAACCGAGCCCGAGTCAAGCTTTAATCGAACCAAACTAAAGCTGCTCGGGAGCTGTCTCGTCTCATTATCACACCTAACTATAACAAAACGAAATAGGTTCCATATCATAAGTAGTATTTAGACAAGCTTACGAAAACGGCATAATTACTTACTCCGTAGCCGTTATTCAAATGAGACAACAACTAATTCTTCCTAAGACTACTAATCATCGCTCCTGTAAGGTACACACACAGAAATAATACGACGTTGATTATGTCCAATCATCGCTCCCATGTAAGAGCTAGTGATATTAAATTGTTGCAAACTTTATGCCGATTTTGTTACATCCTTCTATCCATTTTAATTAATGGTTAGTAAATAATTAAGAGCTTATGACAGGTGTAAACACGTTATAAGAGACAAAAGGGGCACTCCCATTTGCCTCTCCCACTTGCAAGTTGCAAGCTTGTCTCAACTCTCACATCACCAAGTGACGTATTCATATCCATCACAAATGACAATTTAGGTAAAATTTTATCCATTTGTTCCAGTATTTTGTTCACCTTTTTAATTTATTCTTTATGAATAATATTTTAATCAAAAACAAATAAATGATGTGTGAATAAAATAGTACTCCCTCCTATTCCGAATAACTGTCTTATTTGTCATTTCCGTCTATTCACATAACTGTCCCATTTGCCATATTTGGACATGTTTTTTGACCTTCCTACCCTTGACTCTTTTCTTTATTTACCACCCCAACCACCCATAAACCATCATATTTAATACTTATCATTATTTAACTCTTATATTCTTACCCCTATACAATACTTTTCATTATTTTAACTTCATTCCTTAATTTTCGTGCCATTGTCCAAATGGGACAGTTATTCGGAATATGAGGGAGTATTTTTTTTTATAAAAAAACATAGACAAATAAACCAAAAAAAAAACATACGAAAAAACAAGGTGGGATATTTCGTCACTTTGCGTTATTCATTTTCACATTTCAAGATAATTATTTCTCTTATTAAAATATAGTGAAAAATAGTATGAAATGTATAACGAATTAATTTTCATAATTTTTAAACGGTTATATGTTTGTAAAATTTATACTCGGTATTAAGCTCACTTTAAAAAACAAAAAAAAATGAGGATGTAAGAATGGAAATTGGCACCATGCAGCAAGTACACTTATTCTGTGTGTGTTTCTCATTTATTGATACAAAACAATTCTCCAATCTTTTGGGAGAATTACGCATTTGTCTATTACGTAGGTAGTACTTAGTAGTGTAGTACACTAGCTATCCCCGCGTTATCCTCTTCCGCCTTTCGCTTTCAAGTCTACCTGGATTTTAACATTTGTGAGAGCCGAAAAATATAATGAACTTCACAAATTTTTATTTCAAACCGCTATATCCGTTTGAAATTGTCAGACGGATATCATTTCCTCTCACAAAAACCTATTTAGGGTGTGAGTGGGAAAGCACATGGGGTGTCTCACCACCCATGTGCTTCTCACTTATAAAAGGTCTTATTACGGTCTGAAATATGGCGTTCTGAAGCAAGACGGACTGAATGAACTTATGTCATTTGAGTTGTGATGAAATGTGAAATATGCTTATAAATAATTTAGATTTCACTTTTTAATATTTGTTTTTTTTAATTAAGAAGATTGATCGTCTTCGGTCTATTTTCGATTAATAGTACTTGAGTCGAGACTCGATCGAATTAAAATCATCGTTAATTAGGAATATAATTTTTATTGCAAGTTTTCTAATTGTCTTTAACCACACTTTATTTTCTCATTACCTGCAATTGTGTAGGGAAATAAAAGATTCTCTTTTATTAAATTAACTTAATTAACGAAAATTATCCTTGTCTTTTAGTGACACATCACTAGCTATGTAATAAATACGCGTGGGGCATGAACCCTTCTAGGAAAGTGATATGGGGTAAGATGCATTGTACAATACGTTAGTCTTGTTACTATTTTCACCCCCACTCTCCCAAGTCTCTTATTTTCCTTTCCTTAGCTGAATTGTGGAACAAAACTGAAGAGCAAAGGAGCCAAAAGCAATTGTGAACCAAGTTTAACAATGGAAAACAACTCATCTACTCCGTCGTCGCCGTTGTCGTCTCAAGTACAGATCATGGTTGTACCAAATGCGGGTCAAGAAGTGTTGCAATCAACCGACATCAATGCTACTTCGGGTACACATTGTTTACTAAATACTGTACTGCATTTAATTTTGCAATGCATCAAATTCTAATGAACTGGAGCTATAATTAACTACTCTACTTAATTAGTACTGTAGGAGACTAGGAGTAATTAAGTAATTAATTAATGCACTTTATTAAATTCAACTCTCATGCTTTATTGAGGACTATGATTGTTATGGATTAGCTACTTTACTTATTACTTAATTAAAGCAGTACTACTTCTTTAGAATCAGCCATTATTGTCTAGTATTTGTATGATGCGACGAAAAATGTTCATGTTACGATAAAAACTGCCCATTATTATATGTTAAAAAGTGGTCATGTTATTTAAAATAGTGATTACTCCATACTTTTTAGTATAAAATCGTCAATAGCTATCAAAAATTGTCACTTTTTATGTCGTCGGGTTGTATAATATAATCTGCGATGCAAAATAATTATTACATGTTAAATTGTTAATTTTGACTTTGACATTAGTCCTAATTTGTCACTTTCATTAAAAAAAAAAAAAAAAAAAAAAAAAAAATGATTCCATGATCCAAACATGATTTGATATTTCTTTTTTGCATTGTGCAAGGTTCCTCTCCTGAAAGAAGCACCAATAACCATTTTGTAATGGATTACTTCAACTTATATTTGTGTAACTGTTGGTTGCGAATCATTATAATATGGATGAAGATTTTTGAGAGGGTCAGAAATGCAACTGCTCATATGATAGACGAGATCACCCCTACCATGGGACTCGCGTTATTAGCGTTATGCATCCAAAATATTTATCAAGTTAAATATTCTCAAGGGATTGCCGTTAAAGATAATCCAATCCAAAAGATCAACGGCATTGCCCTTCTTCTTCTATTGCCTGGCCTTTTAATGCCCAGACATGCCGGGGGGCGCATTGCCTTGACGATTGGTGTCCTTCTCGTGTCCGGAACAGCAATATTTCTTGCCTTTACGTAGTAGGTGCAATATGCATATACAAATACACCACTTTAGTATAAGTAGAATAACGTGAACCATAATTGTGAATAGATAACTCATAGTGTTTGTTTAATTTTTATTACACTAGAATACATAAGATTGTGTTATGTACAAAGAGTAGTGTAGATATTAGATTGGAGTATACGATTACTCTGTATATTACATATTTGTGATTTGTGAATAAAACAGAGACATTAATATGTTAAAGAATTTGATTAATTATAAATATAATCTTTAAAAGAAAGCAAGTGTCTTTCAATTGTTATTCACTATATATATTGTGTTGGAACTCTATATATATAGAGAGAGGGAGAATAACACGTACTCAATTATTTCAAAGTAAATATACTCGTGCAAAGAGCAATTTAATCGCATGACAACATTTTGGAATAAATACAAGAGCACGGGCAAATCAATAAATAATAATGGCAAATGATTATATAATTAAGATCTAACCTTCTACCGTAGCATACAATTCATCATATGCCAGAGTCCAACATTTGTTCTTTTTTGTTACATGTGACGAGGGTATAGTAGATCCCGACCGACATGAAAATCAAATACTCCGTAGTTATTAAAATAAATATCACCCCTTTCGTCTCATTCATATATTTATCTTTAACTAAAGTTACTATCATAAAAAAAAAAAAGATAAACAAATTATCGAAATAAAGGAAGTATATATACTTGAATACAATGACATACATTTTTACATTTTATCAAAGAGGTCATTTAAGAATAATTTTCTAGTGCCAACTCAGTTTTGTATATAATGTAAATGCTACATGCTTTATACATGAAGATATGAAGTCTTTCCTAATCTTGTGTCGAATTTGTGCCAATTTTGTTCGAATATTCATGTCGAAATAGCTTACAAATGCTCACTTGACACCACACCTTATACTCCCTCCGATTCAGACAGATGTAAACATAAGTAAAAATTGGTTATTTAAGAAAAGGTGGAAAAGTGAGGGGTAAAGTAGGAAATATTGATTGGGGCCACATGAGTTTATGTGGATTAAATAAGTAGTTGGTGAGTGGATGGTAAAGTTGTAAATAAGTAGTGGATGTAAGGGTAATTTAGTTATTTTTCATGCCAAATATGGTATGTTACCATTGGTGTGGTTCATCCATTTTAGGTAAGTGTTACCATCTGTCTGGATCGGAGAAAGTATTAAACTTGAAATTTTAATTTTTGTTTTACACAGTGAATTTTTTAATAATAGAATTAATGTTGGGATCAGATTTTTGATTATATTATGGGTTGAATACAATATATCGAGTATGAATTTTTGAAAAGAAAATATATGCTCGCATAGTTATGTGTTTCAGCAAGTGAAACATTTGCTGCATACGTCTTTATGCCTTCTCATGGACGAATGTTTGTTGTTGATTTGTCATATTAATATAACACTCTGATCCACACCAGTATAATTGTTCTATAAGACCAATTCATCAATAAGACTAGCCCAATAACCCAAAACCCAAATAAAATAGTTAATATAGTTGTACATTTTTTATTTATTTTAATAACATAATATTATAATTTGATAACTTAAACATTTATATATGTTCGTATTCATCCTAAAATGTCGGTTATCAAAATAAAAATAAAATGTAAACAAAATTAAATATAAAGTGTGGGCTATTCTCCTATTGGGTTAGTCCTATGATTAAGACGGTCTTATAGGAGAGTTGTTGTATTTTATGAAGTCTATTAAAATTGATTCTATTGGGCTTAATAGTGATTCAAGCATATGATATACTAGTATTGGTGCCCGGCTTCGCCCGGGCTACCTCTACTTACCATTAATTTTTTTTTTCATTAAATAAAATTACTTAAAGTTGCATAACTCATAAATTTATCATTAATATATTTTTCTATGACATATCCTAAAATAACGATGAAATAAATTTTGAGACAAATTCACTACTTCCGCTATTAATATTTTACTCTTATTAATGAAACATTAGTAATAACATTTCACTACTTGCCCGTAATCATTGTTACTTTCACTACTCCCGCCGTAATTATTGTTACTGTCACTATTGCCGCATTAATATTGATAATTTCACTACTCCCGCCGTAATTATTGTTACTTTCTCCATTGCCGCATTAATATTGATTATTTCACTACTCCCGTTGTTGTTTCTACCACTTTCACTAATCTCACTGATAATATTGTTACTTTTACTATTCAAATGAGTGATTACTATCATATAACTATATCTAATGTTACTACAATTCTTTTCTTTACTGACGAAATTACTTTTACTACTTAGGCATGCAATTTTAAGAGGATTATATATTTATATAAATATATTACATATATGCATTAAATCAAATCGAAAAAATTATGCAATATTATATATTATGGAATCTAAGTTGAATTATTTATAACCTACTTATATTATATTTTTGTATTGTATGTTAAATAATTAACATCTCTATACATCTAATTAATAAACTATAACGTTTAATAAAAATTGCATAGATTTTAAATTTAATATATAATTTTATGGTGATAATAATTAATACCATAAGTGTGCATGTTTATACTAATTTATTATTTTATTTTAAGGAAATTGACCATCTTCTAGTATTCTATAAATATTTAAGAAAATTACCAAACATTTTCTTTCTTTTAGTCTCCTTGAAATTGACCATCTTAATTAATTATTTTATTTCAAGGAAATTGATTGTCTTAATTAATTATTTTATTTTAAGGAAATTGACCATGTTTTAGTCTCTTACAAATGTTTAGGAAAATTACCAAGCTTCTATATAGTTTAATTTTAACCCAAACTATATAATATTTGCATTGAGATCCCTTAATTGGGTCCATCACACGGTGCTAGTGATTTAAAACTATATAATATAATTAATTTGTATAACTTTCTTTAATTACATTAAAGTCCCTTGGTTTCTGGAATTAATATATAGTATTGATTTGTCTCGTAAGCACCTTAGTAAATTTGTGCATTTTGTATTCATTTGTTATATAATATGTTGATGATTTATTCAGATTTCGGATTAGTGATTGGCACAGTTAATTCTGCCGGACATATAACATCACATATCCCAAAACCAGCGACTCCGCAATATCCTTTTTGGTTACTCAATAGCTTCTGGACCAAACTTTATCAGAGTATTTCATACAAATTGACCGAAAAACAATTTGTTTGATGTAATTACCCTTAAAAGTTAAAACATGAATATTTGGGCATAAATATTTTCTCTGCTTCATGAAACATCTAATCATTGAAGCAATTATGGCATGTATAGTATGGGAGAGATGGGGGAATGTGTGCATGGGGAAGAAAGGATGTGTAAAGAGTTTGAGCATGGTTTTAGTCATATTAAGATTGAGAGATGGAGATTGGAGAGGGAGTAAGAGAGGCATGGATGGATGAATGGGGAGGAGTAGGTATAGGGAGTTTGTGCTTGGTCATGTTCAGATTCAGAAGGGAGGTTTGGAGAGGGAAAGGGAAGGAGAGCGTATGTGTTTGTGTTTGGCTTTGTTGAGATTACATTCTTTAGTTTTGAAAGTTAAATGTTTACTTCATATGCTGTTCTAACTGTGTTGATTGTTGGTATCAGGAGAAAGGCATTCATTTGAAATTGATGGCCAAATATGAAAAGAAAATAGACGGGTTGAGCCAGCAATGCCACCGCAAGACGGATGAATGCTATCAAGCTTTGATGTCCTAAAAGAGTGGTCTTTATGCAACTGATATTGATTGTTAAAGTAGGAGAAACTTAATGCAACTAATATTGATTGTTATAGTAGGAGAAATTTGTTATACGCTTGTGTATCATTTGATCTGTATGACGAGTTATTTTTAAAGGAGTAAGCACTTCATTTTTCTTGCCTTGATTTGGAGCTCATATGTATGTAGACTCTTACCTAAGAATCCTAAATTTAGGAGCGCTGGAAATTAAAGCTCACGTCCTTTTCTGTTATCGTCTTGGATTATACGCATTTTACGCAAGCTTTATAGTTTGAAAAAGACGGATATGGCCTTAAAACTCCGCGCGCATCGCGCGCGGAGGAACAACTAGTGACTACAAAATGTTAATAAATAAAGTATAGAACTCGGTATTCCATGAGCCACCCGACTTTTATCAATATAAAACGTGTAAGAACTAAGAACAAGTTATATAACCCGTTATTCTAATCTAGCCCACCCGCTACAATATTGAGGTAAATTCTTTAATATGGCCCAGACTATATCCGGTCCAATCCAAACCCGCATTTAAACAACTCTAATGCGTAACTATGTCCTCCTATAGACCTATTACTGCCCTTTTAACAGCGAGGAGTTCCTTTACCGTTTCTCCTTCCACTCCCTTGTTCAATAATTTCCATCTTTCTCCCTTCAACTTCCACACCATTTGTACCCGACTCCTACCACCGCCAATCCGCCATACTACCTTCCCTCTCACTTAAGTAAGTTGTATTTCTTCAATATCCACATCAATTTAGGGTTTAATTATCAGAACTTTCATTTGTGCTTCCCAATTTTTGTTATTTTCTGTTTTTTTTTTTTTAGTGTTTAATCCGCCATACTAGTAAACTTAGATATTTCGGTTTTGCAGCTTGTTTTGTAATTTTCTGTTTGTTTTTTTAGGGTTTTGCAGCTTGTTTCGGTTTTTTAGGGTTTGTTTGATGGGTCTGTTTATGCTATAGGAGCTTAGCTTCTCCCTTTTGCTTAGTGTTTTTCCCATGTTATACACTAAACGTTTGCTTTTCCTATGTGGTACCAGAATGCTTTATTTTTTATGCTGTATTTAGTATACTGGTAGGAATGAGGTGATCATCTTAAGTAGTAACCTTCGTGGTGGTGTTTTTTTTTTGGCTGGACACGGGACTATTCTGTTGATCAATTTGTATTTTCTTAAGGGTTGGTTCTTTTTAGTACTCTTTAAGCTTGTTTATGGTATTAAATATTAGTCTGAGACGAGATATTATAATCGAATGTCACGGCTTGATGTTGGTCGTTGCGTTATAAATGCAACCTTTTATGTCTCAAAATGAGTTTAGGGAACCTTGGAAACCTATTAATGGTTGTTTGGTGCTTTCTTCGTGCAGATAAAATACTGATTCTTCTTCCTGTTGTCTCTGCCACCACGATATTGTGTATACATGCATTGTTTTGCTGGGTCTACAACTCTACATCAAGAGCGTTATGGATGAAGAAGACACCTCAATCTGGAAAGCTATGTTTAAGACACCTGCCTCGACATTTTTGTTTGGTTTGTTGGTGGTCTTAGAGCGTTCCATTTTAAACCTGATTACGTGATTAGTACCAAGCAGGTATTATGCACCCTCTACAAGTTTACATGTTATAGCTTTATACTTTTTCCATTTCGTTTTTAGTGGTATCGCCTAACCAAAGGTGTCATTTTAAGAAATCATGATGAAATATCAAATTGGCATTTGACTTCAAATTATAGAAGCTTTATTTAATCAAGAAATAGTGTTACCGAAAAGAGCATTTGTTCCAAGTCTTCATTTTTCCAAAGTAAAAAAGGTGTATTATTTTGGAACAACTTACACATAAATAATGCTTTAAATGAAGCTAGGCAGTATTATGATGCCCTATTTATTTCAAGTCTAATAACCAGCTCGTGCATACTCACATTTGCAAACAACTTACTAAATTTCAGATATAGATATGATCGAGGAACAAGCCCATACATTAAGGCGGTAGAAGAGAATTTGAAGGAGGTGTTTTGTATTAGAGAATAATTAACCAAATTATTCTTTATGTAACTACTGTATCTTGTGTAGCTTAGTCAAAGATTTAGTCCCTTAATCTTAGGCTTAACCTAGCTAACTAATTCTCTTATCTTAGGAGTCTCACATTAACCTAGTCCTATATATTGATGTATCTATCAGTTTGTAACTCAACGATTATTCAATACAAATCATAATTCTCTACATGGTATCAGGAGAAAGGTTCGATCTCCTCATCACACAATAAAATCACACAAACCCGTGTTCCTCGATCAACTCATCAATGTCGAGCAACACAATTCCAAATTCTGCCGAGCCATCCAAACCCCTTGTGCTCATTAACATTCACGCCGTCACCAAATTCGACGGCTCCAACTATCAACAATGGCGCACTCAATTTGATGCGCTCCTGCAAGGCTATGAATTAACATCCCACATTGACGGTACTCCTCCTCCCCCACAACTTCTTGAGGAGAAGGACAAACAACCCGTCCCCAATCCCGCGTACAAGACTTGGTTCCGTCAAGACAGGGCTTTTTTCGGTGCCGTGGCTAGTACCCTCACCCCATCCGTTAGCCCTATCCTTAATCGCTTAACCACCACGAAAGAGGCTTGGGATGCCCTTGCCTCATCCTATGCCCGTCCATCTCGTGGTCACATAAAACAACTTCGTCACAAACTAAAACACACCACCAAAGGCTCTTCCTCTATCACTGACTATATGAACAAAATCAAAAATATTGTCGATGATCTCGCTCTTCTTGGTACCATCCTTTCCCAAGAAGATGTCACTGATTACATCATTGACGGGTTGCCCACATCCTATCAACCTGTCATCGATGCGGTCAATGCTCGAGATACACCAATCACCTTCACTGAGTTCCATGAAAAATTGATTCGGCAGGAACTCACACTCCAACAAGCCGAGTCTTCCCAAACCTCGACCTTCACTCCCATGGCTCACCCCACTTACACACGCACTTCCGCTGCCCCTCCTCACTCCTTCACCCGCACCCCTGCCGTGAACCAGACCCCATCCACCACCAACCAAAACCCCAAAAATCCTTTTCGAGGTAAGTGCCAGTGGTGTCATGTACAAGGCCATACCTTGTTCTTCTGCCCTATCTTCAAAGCACTCTACCCCGATATCCGTGTACCCCCTTACACCCGTACTCCATCCACCCCCTCTCCCACTGCTCAAGCCAACCCCACTACCCTTAACCCCCAGCCCGTGCCCTCCCCCTGGCTCCTAGACAGTGGTGCCTCACATCACGTCACCACCGACCTTGCTAATCTGGCTCTCCATCATCCTTATGATGGCACCGATGAAATTGTCATTGGTGATGGTTCCGGGCTACCCATCTCCAACTCTGGTTCCGCCTCTCTTCCTTATTCCTCTTCCTCTTCTTTTACTTTACATAATGTCTTACATGTTCCGCAAATGCATAAAAACATAATTTCCGTTTCACAATTTTGTGTTGACAATAATGTTTGTATTAACTTCACTTCTCATTCTTTTATTGTCAAGGCATGTGATACTGGAGCCACCCTCTTCACCGGCCCTGGCAAGGACGGTGTCTACTATTGGCCTTCGACGTCGTTCCCGCAAGCACACACTGCCCAAGTGTCCCAAGCTGATCTTCACCATCGTTTTGGACACCCCCATTCCCTTGTTTTTAATCAAATTTGTTCTAGTTTAAACATTAAACATTTATCTTCCGCCCATAATAATAATTGCAATGCTTGTTCGATTTACAAAAGTCATAAATTACCGTTCACTATTTCGTCTCTCACAACTCAATTTCCTCTCGAGGTAGTTTTCAGTGATTTATGGACATCACCAGTATATTCATTCGACCAATACAAATACTACGTAATTTTTGTTGATCATTTTACGAAATTTACGTGGTTATTTCCTCTCAAAAAGAAATCCGACACTCATCGTATATTTTTAAATTTCAAAGCCTTTGTAGAAAAACAATTCTCCCGTCCATTATTAACACTTTACTCCGACAATGGCGGCGAGTTCGAAAAATTAAAACCCGACCTCGCTGCTAATGGCGTCCAACATCTCACATCACCCCCCCACACACCTGAACATAATGGCTTTGCGGAACGACGCCATCGTCACATAGTCGACACTGGCCTTGCTCTCCTCTCTCACGCCTCAATGCCCATTTGTTATTGGTCCCTCGCCTTTCAAACCGCGGTGTATCTTATCAACCGTATGCCCACCTCCACTCTCAGTCACCACTCCCCTTATCTTACCTTATACCGCACTCAACCAAAATATCACCATCTTCACAACTTTGGTAGTTTGTGTTACCCTTGGCTCCGGCCCTATACGACTCACAAACTCGACCCTCGCTCTGTAGCTTGCACCTTTGTCGGCTACTCCCCTACCCAACATGCCTATATGTGTCTCGACCCCACAACTGACCGCATCTATGTGTCCCGTCATGTTCGCTTTGTCGATAACACATACCCATTTGCATCGTCTTCAAACACCACTCCCCTTCCCTCCTTTGACTCCTGGTGTCAACTAGAAATACCCCTACTCTCCTCATCCTCTCCAACTCCCTCCACTGCCACGCCTGACCCAACCCCAACAACCCCTACCACGGCTGCCCAGGAACCCACCACACCTCCCACAACTGCCCAGGAACCTCCCACCCCGCGTTCCCGGCCTCCCATCACCCATGTCTACAACCGTCGTCACACCACTCCACATGCCTCCTCACCTGCCTCGCCCTCCTCTCCCACTACCTCTCACCGACTCTCCCCTCCACCACCCCCACCGTCTCATCAACATGCCACCCGAGCCTCCCATAATATTTTTAAACCCATAAACAAACTCAATCTCAATGCACAGCTACAACCCACCGAACCTAAAACCACAAAACAAGCTCTTCTTGACCCTACCTGGCGCGCTGCCATGGAAGCCCAATTCACGGCTCTCACAAATAATGACACTTGGGAGCTTGTCCCGTCCTCACCCGATCAAAACATCGTGGGTTGTAAGTGGGTTTTTCGCACCAAGTACAACCCCGATGGCACCATCCACAAACACAAAGCCCGCCTTGTTGCCAAAGGCTTTCACCAACGACCCGGCTTAGACTACAATGAAACCTTTAGCCCCGTCATTAAACCAGCCACGGTCCGACTGTTGCTTTGTCTTGCTGTCACCAAGAATTGGTCAATTCGCCAACTTGACATTAATGATGCCTTTCTCCAAGGCACACTCACTGACACGGTCTACATGGCGCAACCTCCGGGTTTCATTGATTCTCAAAAACCGTCTCATGTGTGTCGCCTCAAAAAGGCTCTCTATGGCCTCAAGCAAGCTCCTCGGGCCTGGTACAATGAGCTCCGCTCACATCTCTTAGCCACGGGTTTTCGCAACTCTGTCTCCGACACCTCGCTATTTATTCTTAATGCCACTAACGATCTATTTGTACTTGTATATGTTGATGATATTATTGTCACAGGTGCCTCCACATCTCAGGTTGACTCCTTCATTAAAGCGCTTGCCCAACGGTTCTCTCTTAAGGACCTTGGTCCCCTTGCCTACTTTCTTGGGGTCGAAGTTCAACCGTGTCAAAAGGGTCTGTTCCTCACTCAACACAAGTACACTTGTGATCTGCTTGCCCGTGCTAATATGGCCGAAGCCAAGCCATGCTCCACTCCCCTAGACTCCTCGGTTACACTCCGTCTTGGTGATGGTCCTCTCCTTGACAATCCCACCGAATACCGTGCTTTGGTTGGAAGCCTCCAGTACCTCTCGCTCACGCGTCCTGACGTTGCTTATGCCGTGAGTAAACTCTCACAATTCATGCATCAGCCAACCACTTGTCACTGGTCTGCCCTTAAGCGCCTCCTTCGCTACCTAGCTGGTACATCGTCTCATGGAATCACAATCTGTCGCCACACTCCATTGAGCCTTCACGCCTATTCCGACTCTGATTGGGGAGGTAATCCTAATGATCTTACCTCTACTGGTGCTTACGTGGTCTATCTTGGTCGCACCCCTATCTCGTGGAGCTCCAAGAAACATCGCACTGTCTCCCGGTCTTCCACTGAGGCCGAATATCGCTCCGTTGCTAATGCCATGGCTGAGCTTACATGGCTTGGTTATCTTCTTCAAGAGCTTCATGTCACTCTTCCCTCGACTCCCGTTGTTTATTGCGACAATATTGGAGCGACTAATCTCAGTGCCAACCCCGTATTTCACTCCCGTATGAAACATGTTGCTATTGATTATCATTTTATTCGGGAAAAGGTTCAGTCCGGCATAATGCGCGTCACCCCTGTTGCTAATGATGATCAACTCGCTGACGCCCTCACTAAAGCTCTCTCCCGGTCTCGCTTTGAAATGCTAATGTCCAAGATCGGTCTTTCGTCCCGGCCGTCCGTCTTGCGGGGGGATATTAGAGAATAATTAACCAAATTATTCTTTATGTAACTACTGTATCTTGTGTAGCTTAGTCAAAGATTTAGTCCCTTAATCTTAGGCTTAACCTAGCTAACTAATTCTCTTATCTTAGGAGTCTCACATTAACCTAGTCCTATATATTGATGTATCTATCAGTTTGTAACTCAACGATTATTCAATACAAATCATAATTCTCTACATTTTGTACGCGTATTCATCCTTCAAAGAACAATTCTGGCCCACGGTGCCCAACGAGCCTCTGCTGCCATCCAGACCATGGGTGCTGGATGCAGCCTTTGTTAGTTCGAACATGGGGATTGGAGAAGGGTATGGATGACATGGAGATGGACCGAAAAGCTACTTGGGACGGTAAATTTGGGCCAGGCCTTGAGTCTTATCAAGGGCAATTGGGGGCGCATTGACCTCCTTATCAAAGATAGCAGATTAGGAAACGCATCTGCAGCTGACATCAGGTCCCACTCGGATGAATTAGAGGACTGTCCCAGAGTCCACCCAGATGATCTAGCTGGGGCCGACAAAGAGGGGGTAGCAGTAATAGTCCCTAGTTGTCGGGTGCAAATCATCTTACTGAAGTGAAGTCATTATTTTCAATGCTCTTCTAATGAAAAGAAGATTACAGGTGTACTTTGAGTAAAATTTGGAAAGTTAAAAGGCTGATAAGAGTTTGGATTGGAAAAAAAATGTATTCCGATAGAAAGGTTATCCTTTTGATGCTCATGATGGTCAAGGTTGTCATGCTAAGAAGCAAGTCTTATCATTTGGAGCGTGCTTTTATACAACACGTCTTCTTTTGCAGGTATACTTTATCTCTTCTATAGAGTAGGTTGTGGAATATTACTAGCGTACCGTCCTTTTCGAGTTTCTGTCCTTGCTTTGATCTGACTTACAAAGATAAATGGGATCGCTTAGGCGGTGTGATAAGAATTGCATCAGCAGTTTGTTTGTATTTGCTTAATGCAAGGTGTTCATTTTGTACTTAACTTTTAGGAGTACGTTTTACAGCAGGCCATAGAGAATTAGGGATACATACATCTGATATAACATTCACCCTTCTGTGGTTTTTAGATTTTCTGTCAGATCTTAATTTTTATACTATATATTAGGGCACTTGAATTTGTTTGTGAAACCGACTTGATGTCAACCCTCATTTGTCTTTTTGAATCTCATGTCAAAATTAATTAGCTTAAATGCAAGTCTTCCACTTCTTTTGATATCAATGGAGGCTGCCTATTTGTCATTTGGAGGTAAGAGGGGTACGGACGTACGGTGTAGTAACCTTATTCAAAGGTGCGCGCAACTGTTCTCAGTTAAACCAGATTAAAATTTAAAACTTCAATGAGAATTATGCTAACTCACGATACAAGCACTAAGAATTGCATGCCTTTTAATGACCCACTTTGCTTCTTTAATTTTCCATCAATTTAAAAATGAAGAATTTGAGTCCTCAACTAACTAGGAGTCAATTAAAGGTCTTAATGAGAAGTAATCAAGCTATTGTTTTTGCCAATGTGTTGTGGATTTCTGTTAAAATTAACTTAAATTCTTTTTTCAGACACCATCTTTTTTCTTCTCTTTGATTGTCATATGGTAAATTGTTATTTTAGGAGTTGAGTCAAATTGCATTCGAGCATTTTATTCTGACGTTTTAGAATCTTAGACATGCATATAGACATAAGAGAATAACAGTGTTGTTTGAACAGGAAATGGCAAATAATCACATTTATATGTTAGAGCTAGATTTCAAGGAGATAATTTTTTTTTTCTTTCTTTTAAAGTTTGATCAAATGTTATAGTGCGTTTGCGTGTTTCTTTTAGTTAATTTTTTTTGAATGGGCTACACTGTTTGGCTTTCTGAAACAATGCTACAATTAGACTTGTGCTCGGGCCGGGGCTAGGGCCGGGCCGGGCTGGCCAGTGGGCGGGGCGGTCTCTCCTGATCAAACCCCGGGCCTGGCCAGGGAGAAGGGATGTGCTTGGTCGGGTCGGGCCGGGCTGAGACATGCTTGACCCGGGCCAGGACCCGAGGCGGGCTAAGGGCGAGCCGAGCTGGCGGGCCTTACCATTTTATTTTTTTATTTTTTATTTTTGCTAAATTGGCGGGCTGAGGCCGGGTCGGGCCAGAATTTCAGGACCCGGGCCGGGCCAGGGTTAACGGCATGCTGAGGCCAGGCCGGGCCGGGCCAAGTTGCATAAAATAACGGGCCAAGACGGGCCGGGTCAGCCCGTGCTGATGGCCAGCTCTAGCTATAATCAGTATAATGTTCTTAGGAGTATAATGTTCTTCGATGTATTATGTAGGCAGTTTTTTGTGAAGATGATTGTAACATATTTTTATATGTTTTTATTTTTTTAATTTTTTTTGGTGTGAGGGGGTGGGGATATAATATCTCTGTCCTGCGACATTGATGCTACGTAATATAATTTTGGGTATTGCCGTATAGGTCATGGTGATGTACCATGGATTATGATAATTGAAAACATTACAGACCGACCTATGTTTGTGACTGAGATGAGGTATAGACTGTTTGTGTCCTTGTTGTTTCTGTGTGTCAGTATGAACTTAAGAATTTTTTTTGATAATGGAAATATCTCATTCCTCAAATTCAGTATTATGGATGAACAATTTTTCATTTGTATTTTGGGTCTCAATTTAAATTTTCTGACCATCTAATGGTTAGCCAGCTACTCCTGTAACCAGTAATAGTGTATTACTCAAACTCTCTTGCAATTATCGGGCAAACGCATGTTTGAACTTTGGTAGCCGGATTAGCCGTATTGGTAATCAATCATGTTGATATGTGGTTATATTATTCGAGGTCATTAGTTTGTAATTGGTTACACCTGTGGTAGTTATGGTTGATTAGGTGTAGTCAATAATAATTTTTGATGGCACTTAGTATTGTAAATGATTTGACTTTCGAAAGACTAGAGTTCACTTGTGGCTGGGAGCTGTTGGTTTGTATTTAGGATGTGACGTTGCAGGAATAAAATAATTCAAATGAATTGTAAGATGGCTAGAAAGTTAGAGTTGAGAGTTATTGATGGTATAAGATTTTGGTGATGTGAATTTTGGCTTGAGGAATTTATGGAGACTTAAGATTGTCAAATGTTAGCAGTTGCTCGAATATGCCTTAAAGCAAATTATACATTTGGAATTGTTAAGTTACTGAACAGTTAGAGAACAATGATAATCCTTAGGGATAGATGAGCGAGTAGAGTTTGACGGTTATGGATTTTGAGAAAGTTAGTTGTAGGCTTGGAGCATTGTCGTGTTTTGGATTCGAATATGTGAGAAGGCATGAGGAGTTTTTTGTGTTTGAATTTTATTTGGGAATGAGAGCGCATGGTTAAATTTCCGGTTTAAACTTCTCCTAACTATGACTTTTAATATTCTTCACCAAATTTTGATAAACTTCTCATTTCGAAACATTTCTAATTTGGGGAGCTTAACCGTCATTCTCTAATCTTCCCAAACTCGATGATTCCGGATCTCGGGGGTGGAATGGGTAGGCAAGTGCCATCACGCAACATAGAGATAATAAACATTTCTGAACAAATATTTCACATAAATGGGTTGGGCTCAGTGGTTAAAAGGGACTTTGCATTTAAGTTGGGTGAGGTTTGAGGTTCAACTCTCACGTAAGGAAATTTTTAGCAAAAACTTGCTTTGTTTTCAACCTAGACTTCTCTTTCTTCTTCCGTTTTCCAAGACACTCACATCCTCAGTGACATCTTTTACACAATTTTTTTTTGTTTTATTACAAATGCTTAGTATACCTCAAATTCAAATAACTCTAAATAAAAATACGTATGAGGGAGTTTTTAGGGAGTTTTTAGGGTATTGATATTTTTCTACTAATTACGGGAAAAGAAAAATTGTGCCCTCCCAAAACAAAAATCCTACGTCCGCCCCTGATTCCGCCACCTAGGGCATTTATAATAATAAACTTCACTTAATATATCAATTGAAAATCGGGTTATTACAGTTGATGTCAGAGCACTCTCGTTCTTGACGCCTACGCGATAACTCAAATTAAAAAGGAAATAGATCTTAGATCACCAATATTGACTGCCTGCATTGGAGTTGAGTTGAGAGAAGTTGATTTCAATTCTGGAGTTCCTTAGAGAAGTCTGATGTTTATTGGAAAGGTTGCTTTAGTACTGTGAAAATCTGTATTGTTGTTACAAGGTTGTAACTAACGAAGTTTTGAGTAAAGTTTGAACTTTGGTAGCCTGATGGTAATCATGTTGATCTGTGGTTAAATTATTCGAGGTCGTTAGTTTGTAGTTGGTTACACTTCTGGTACTTATGGTTGATCAGGTAGAGTTAATAATAATTTTTGATGGCACTTAGTAGTGTAAATGATTTGTCTTTCGAAAGATTATAGTTCACTTATGGCTGTGAGCTATTGCCTATTGGTTTGAATTTAGGATGTGATGTTGCAGGAATTAAAGAATTCAAACGACATTACAAGATGGCTAGAAAGTTCAGAGTTAAGGGTTATTGTTGGCATAAGTTTTTGGTAATGTGAATCATGGTTTGAGGAATTCATCGAGACTTAAGACTGTCAAATCTTAGTAGATGTCAAATATGCCCGAAAGCAAACATTGAATAGTCATAGGGGATAGATGAGTGAGTAGAGTTCGACGGTGTTAGAGGAAGTTAGTTGGATTATTGGAGCATTGGTGTTTATGGGATCGGAATATGTAGGAAGGCACGAGGAGTTGTTTGTGTTTGAATTTTATTATTTGGGAATGAGAGGCCGCATGGTTAAATTTTCAGTTTAAACTTCTCCTAATTATGACTTCTAATGTTTTTCACCAAAATTTGATAAACTTCTTATTTCAAAACATATATCACATATTCGGGGATTCTCCTTAACCGTAATTTTCTCATCTTTTCAAATTTGTCTACTTACCTCTGTGTTACGTCTCATCTATTTCATCTATCGAGTTGTCGTCTTAGTTAGTTGTCGAATTGAGTTATGTTTAGCTTGAGTGACGACCATACTTAGACCAGGACAGTATTTTTATCGTCATCCCATTGTAGGGATTACAGGTAGTGGTATTGACAAACCAAGGTTTCTGCGTGGGGGATCAACACTACTTTGGCTTCTCTTCTTATTTTGCTTTAACATGATAACTGCAGTTGTCTACTTACGATGTTGTTTTGTCGTGTATGGAGTTATTATGATGTAATATGACTTTGGAGATCGTGCGAGTTGCTCCCCATTGAAATGTGGCCGTCATTTATGATGGAGAGTCGCAATTACTTGGATGATTTATTAACTGCTTGGGTTGGCTGTGCAAGTGAGCGAGCTGAAATTTTTTTTATAGATTTTTAAGTTTAGTTATAATTCGATGATTCCGCCACCTAGGGCATTTGTAATAACGAACTTGGATATATCAATTACTTTTTTGTATGGAAAATCGGGTTGTTACAGTTAATATGAGAGCGGGTTACTCTCGACGCCTACGAGATAACCCAAACTAGAAAGGAAATAGAACTTTGAGTACCTTAAGTATTGACTAATTGAGAGTTTGGTTGAACTGCTCAAAGACCTATATGATAATTGCTTGTCGTCAGTTATGGGTGTGTTCTACTTGAGTTGAGACAGTGGAGGTCGTGCATGGTTGACGTTTTATCTGGTTCCCATCTTGTTCTAATTTGAAATTGTGTTTTCATGCTGCACGATTTTGATAATGTGCAAATCTTGTGTATATATGCATTTGTTTGAGTACGTTTTCTTGTCTCCGGGATAAGTCGACAAGTCGTCTCTAATGAGTTAGGTTGAGAGTAGTCGATTTTTTTTTTGTAAACAATTTTACCATCAGTGACTTCTACACTCGCATCCGGCATCCGTTTTAGTTTGCTAGCAGTGAAATTGAGTCATCCTTACAGATTCTTGACTTTCTTGACTTTCATAACCAAGTTATGAGATATTGTCTGGGACTTTGACTTTTGTCGGAATTGGACTAGTCTGGCATTTTGGCTGATTATTGTCTTAATAACTAATTAAGTTTTTACTTTTATATTACTTAATAATGCTAAATTAATACCTTACTAATTTTTCATATTTCATGTCATTATATTTTGATATGAGAAAAAAATTGAACTGTAAAATTATTCAAGAAAACCGAGTAAAATTGAAGTGCACAATAATAGTGGTATCTAATTACCTGTTCATTTTCTCGTTATTGTAACTTTTTTCAAAAAAAAAAAAAAAAATTAAAACTGAAATTTAGTCAAAGAGAATTGAGTAACGTGCTGAAATGTATTTTTTAAAACTATTTTTTATACCACAAAGCTAATGATTTCAATTTATTAATTCTCTCATTTGTTTTTGTCATGAAAGTAATCAAAACGATTTATAATTTTGTTTACACATAGTATGAGTCAAGTCATTCTCAAATAATAGCATCAATAAAAGATTTAATAGTTTATAGCTTTATATTCTTTAAATTTTAATTAAAATACTATAGTTTAGTGTTTAGTGAAAACTATAAAATTTGATGAAAAAATTAATATTTAATGAAAAAAAATTATATAATGAAATACATTCTAATTATTAATTAACTTATTTAGTGAATACAATTAAATTATCAATAATTTCCTTATTTATAAAGATGTTTTTTGGAGGGAAAATTTTGGAGTTCACCTATTCATTTAGTAAATAGGGGATTTAATTTCTTTTTATTTTTTATATAATAAGATATAACTTAATCAAACGTAAATAAATGATTGTGGTAAAACAAAATACAATGAATGAATTGAGTAGAAAAGAAGAATAGCCAATTTCGTTTTCTCTTTAAATTTTTTATACTCCTTATTTGTTTATAGTGATGTCTATATATGTACTCTCTCCGCACAAAACTGTTATTATCATTTCTCTAATACGGAGTATATGTAAGTTACATTTTATTGAAATGGGAAGAACATAATGTGCGGAGGGAGTATATATTATTTGTTTATAGTGATGCCTAAAGCATAGTGCACATACATTACTACATTAGTCATATTAGAAAAAATGTGTCACTAACAAATGTTCAAAACATTCTCAAAATAATCAGGTTTAAATGTGAAAAATAACTTGTCATGTGCAATTAATTAAGTTGTACATACCTTAAAATAATCCGTTATTCGAGTTGATATTTGTATTATACATTGCGTTGTAGTTTCTGGATTGTAGATCAATGAAATCGGGTAAAAAGGCATGGATAATTTTATTTTTTTCAATTTGTTGAGCACTTAGACTAAAGTTACAACACCTAGTGGACCTTTTTGTATGGTAGAAACGTTGTATGTAGCATAAAGTTGCATATTAAGTGTTTTTCAATTGTTATTCACTCTATTGTATTGGAAGCTCTATATATATAAATTATAGAGGGAGAATGTCACTAACTCGAATGTTTCAAAGTAAATATACTCGTGCAAAAAACAATTTAATCGCATGACAAAATCTTCGAGTGAAATACAAGAGCACAGGTGCATGTCAACATTTATTTTTATGATCTCTGACGATTCGACAAATATGAAAATTAAATACAATACTACTCTGTATATTGAATACAAAGCAAATCTTCATACGGAATACATTAATCTTCTAAGTAATTGTCAACTACTCCCTCTGTACCAGTCATTTGTTGTCCTTTTTTATTTTTGGGTGTCTCAGTCATTTGTTGTCCTTTCTATTATAAGAATAAATTTGATGGGTAATTTGATCATTCACACTCAATTTATTCCACTTGTCATTTAGTAATTGATCCCTTCTCCTTTCCTTGGTTTTTGTGCCAAAATCAAAGGATAATAAATGAACGGGACAGAGGGAGTAATAAGTTTTGTATATAATATAGTCGTTGTACTTATGTAAGACATGCTCACAGGCTACAAGTTACAGCTTATACAACAATTGTGGACAGGGATATCGCACGTTGATGAGCGGGATTTAGGTGGGGATTGGCTGCGATCCCCCACTGGCGGCGAGGATTACCTGTTGCGACGGGTAATCTGGCAGGGCTACACAATTCGGTGTGTAGTCAATTACGGTGTGAGATGAGGTGGAGGATGATCAGCCGGTTACATTGTTTGTTTGTCTTATCTTGATTAGACAGTACTGACCCCGTTGTTGTTGTTTTGTGGTATCTGTTGTGATCCATTCGGGGATGGTGAGCAGTTGGCTTAGCAGGTACTGTTGGTTGTGGCTGCTGGGCTTGGAAGGGATCGAGTCATCACGCTACCGGTTTAGAAGTGCAGAATCACGAGTTATAGTAGTCTCTATCATCACATGTAATTAGATTTGTACCGAGTTGTAAAGAGTACGGTAATGTATTATAAATGTTCTTTTATTGTCAATTTGATCTACTACCTCGGGTAACCGAGATGGTAACACCTTCATATACTGGGACGGACCTTGGTAAGGCATCCTGGTGTACGAGGGTGTTACATTTAATGCGAGCTCGAGCTCAAATCGAATTTATATATAATTGTTAAAAGTTTTGATTTTTTTCCTTCTTCGAAATTTGCAATAACAAGGCTCAAAAATATAATCATGATAAAATATTTTTATAAAACGATTTTTTAACATATGCCCATTAGACATATGATAAGAAATCCAAAAGAAAAAGAATTAAATGATATTTTTATGGGAAATTGCAATATCCTATCACTATTATTTTTCTTTAAAAGAAATACATTTCTTATCTTATGGCTAGTGACTTAGTAAGTATAGATTAGAAAAATCATTTAAAAAATATGAGCAATATCTTATCTAATCGAACTAGTTCGAGCTGCACGTGAGTTTTTTGAGCCGAGCTAGCGTTTGCTCGACTTGTCTCTCATTAAGCTGTTCAACCGAGCCCGGGTCAAGCTTTAACCGAACCAAACTAAAATTGCTCGGGAGCTGTCTCGTCTTATTATCACACCTAACTATAACAAAACGAAATAGGTTCCATATCATAAGTAGTATTTAGACAAGCTTACGAAAACGGCATGCATAATTACTTACTCCGTAGCTGTTATTCAAATGAGACAACAACTAATTCTTCCTAAGATTACTAATCATTGCTCCTGTAAGGTACACAAACAGAAATAATACGACGTTGATTATGTCCAATCATCGCTCCCATGTAAGAGCTAGTGATATTAAATTGTTGCAAACTTTATGCCGATTTTGTTACATCCTTCTATCCATTTTAATTAATGGTTGACAAATAATTAAGAGCTTATGACAGTTGTAAACACGTTATAAGAGACAAAAGGAACACTCCCACTTGCCTCTCCCACTTGCAGGTTGCAAGCTTGTCTCAACTCTCACATCACCAAGTGACGTATTCACATCCATCACAAATGACAATTTAAGTAAAATTTTATCCATTTGTTCGAGTATTTTGTTCACCTTTTCAATTTATTCTTTATGAATAATATTTTAATCAAAAACAAATAAATGATGTGTGAATAAAATAGTATTTTTTTTTATAAAAAAAAACATAGACAAATAAACCAAAAAAAAACATATAAAAAGACAAGGTGGGATATTTCGTTCACTTTGCGTTATTCATTTTCACATTTGAAGATAATTATTTCTCTTTTTAGAATATAGTGAAAAAGAGTATGAAATGAGTAACGAATCTTATAATACAATTTTCATAATTTTTAAACGGTCATATTTTTGTAAAATTTATACTCCGTATTAAGCTCACTTTAAAAAACAAAAAAAATGAGGATTAAAGAATGGAAATTGGCACCATGCACCAAGTACACATATGGTTATCCTCCAATCTTTTGGGGGAATTACGCATTTGTCTATTACGTAGGTTGTACGAAGTACTAGTGTAGTATACTAGCTATCCCCGCGTTATCCTCTTCCGCCTTTCGCTTTCAAGTCTACCTGGAATTTTAACATTTGTGTGATGAAATATGAAATATACTTCTCTTTTGCAAATTTTTTAATTGTATATGTATATCTTTCTAATTGTGTACGTATTATTTACTCTCTATATAATAATAACTCTTTGGAATTGATTAAATGCTACATATTGGCTAAACCGGGACGCTTCCCTCATGTATATGTTTTATTGGAACGTCTTCGGGCAATCGGATTTATCTTTCGAATAATGGATATTTAGTTGATAAACGACATTAAAGATAAAATCTTTCTTACAAATTCTCCATTGTTTTTTCACTATGCTTTATTTTGATGCACTTAATTAACAATACACTTCTATCATTGGGAAAACGTACACTCTCTTGTCTTACTTATTACTCGTAGAAGTTTACCTCTCTATTGTAGCACAAGAAAACACCACCTCTTCCCTTTATGGAAAAAAAAACATTAATTCTCATCTTATTTATTTGTTTATCTATTTAATGAATTGTAAAAATTATTTAAATTAAAGAGAAAAATGATTAAGATCGATGTGACAATGTAGTATATTTAGATTTCCTTACATCCTTGAGCCTTTACGCATGTAAGAACTAGCGAATTCAAATTGTTGTACGCTTCAAAGCTTATTCACTCTATCCCAACCACGTGTTCACTTTAATTTGTTTATTCTTTTTTAATAACACTTTAATTAATAGTAAATAAATAACGAGTTAATGAATTCCTTGATTACTAATACGTCATGGCTTATCATTTTCACATTTCGAGGTATTTATTTTTCTTTTTATAAATGAAGGAAAAAAAACATTATAATATGTATACTCATATAAAAACTTTATTCGTAACGAATCTAATGATATAATTTTCATAATTTTTAGTTGGTTATACTTTTGTAAAATTTAAATTGAATTTCATCTAAAATGAAAAATGTGGAAATTAACTATCTATCCTCCTTAAGTCCTATCCTTTAGGAGAAATTAGGATTTGCTTATTATAGTATTGCGTAGGACACTTCCCATTTGAATTACAACCAATGAAATTTAAGCGCGTGGATAGCTAGAAACCGACATAGTAGATACATTGTAATTTCTACATTCTTAAATTTGTGTTTTTCCTTTCTCATTTGCATTGTATTGTTGTTGGTATTATAGTCTTAAATATTTCCTAATTGCATTTTTTTATACAAAGTACCAAAAAACAGAGGACTAGGCAGGGGACCCTAAAACTTTTGGACTCCTTAAACTTTGGCACATCATTTGAATACTTGTTATGATTATTCTATGGTCAATTAATAAGGTTTTTCTGTTGCATAATGATTTTCCAGTTAGCTTATCATAGTCCATCCTAATAGTGGAGGATCTTAGTTATGTTGGAAGAGACTTCAATTCCTGCTAATAATTCATATTTTAGTGTAAAATTATCATCTGGTGTACCTTGGTTTAATAATTAAACCTTAAATATTAACACGCGAAGTTAATGTAAACCTTCGTCTCCTTGCTGTTGTTTACTCCAAGATCCGCCACTGCATCTCAAGGTCTTGTGTGCGGCGGTTTATAATATAGATTTTTTTTTTTGTTGTAGTTATGTAAAATAAGAGATTAGTTACATCAATATTAATCATGCTTATTATCTTAAATCCGAATGTGATTTGACACATTTTTGCATTTTGCAAGGTTCCTCTCCTCCTGAGAGAAGCAACAATGGCAGCCAATTTGTAATAATGGACTTCATCAACCTATATCTGCAATTCCTTATAACATGGATGATGATGATGATTATCTCGTGGTGGCAGTTTCTTAAACTATGGACGAAGATTATCTTCGAGAGCCTCAGACGTGTCATAGCTAATATCACGCAAGAAGTGACCCCTACAATGGGTCTGGCATTTTTGGCTCTAAGTATCCAAAATATATACCAGATCAAATTTTCTCAGGGCCTCACCCCCAAAGATAAGATCACAGTCGTCCAAAACATAAACGGCTCTGCCGTTGTTCTACTATTGTCTGGGCTTTTAATGCCCAGACATGCCGGAGGGCACATTGCCATGACAATAGGCGTCATTCTTGTGTCAGGATCAGCCGCGACCCTCGCCTTTAGGTAGTTACCATATGCATATACAACAAATACACATGAGTTAGCGTCAAACCATAGTTTAAGTTTGTAAATGAGTATCTCATACATACTGATTGTGTTTAGTTAGCAAGGGAGCATAGATATTAGATTATTCGAGTATACGATTACTCCGTATATATTACACTTGTGAATAGAACAGAGCCATGCATATATTACAAATTCAGTTGTAGATGTTCTTAAAATAATAACCATGCATAAATATGAAAAATAATACTCATCCTCGTTGTATATACATTTAGTTAAGTTGTACATACCTTGAATAATCCGTAATTTTAGTTGACATTGATATTATGTATCTCGTTGTATTATTATTATTTTTCAATTTGTTGTGCACTTTGACAAAAGTTTCGACTTGGTGAACCTTTCTGTATGGTAGAAATGTTGTAGGTACGTAGCATGCATAAACTTACGTATCAAGTATCTTTCAATTGTTATTCATCTATTGTGATGGAAACTCTCTCCCTCTATATATATAGAGAGGAAGAATGGTATGTAGTGACCCGATTATATCAATTTTCAAAGAAAATATCCTCGTGCAAAGAGTAATTTAATCCCACGACAAAATCTTGGGAGTAAATACAAGAGCATGGGTGCAACAATGACAAAGTCTTGGGAGTAAAGAAATAAGATCATCTTAAATTATGAGTCAACTGCGCGAATCAATTAATGGGTGATGTAGACCTGTACTTGGGCAGGGTTGTTCCGGGGGCGGGCCGGGCTCTCCAAGCCAGGCCCGAGCCAAGCCAGGGGAAGGGCCGGGCTTGGCTGAGCCGGGCTGGGTTATGCTTGACCCGGGCCAGGACCCAAGGCAGGCCAAGGGCGTGCTGGGCTGGCAGGCCTTACCATTTTATTTTTTTATTTTTTATTTTTGCTAAAATGGCGGGCCAAGGCCGGGCCGGGCTAGAATTTCAGGACCCGGGCCAGGAAAGGGTTAACGGCGGGCTATGGCCGGGCCGGGTCATGTCGAGTTGCATAAAATAACTGGTCAAGGCGGGCCGGGTCAGCCCGTGCTGATCATCAGCTCTAGGCGAAGCTGATAATGAGCCGAGTTGAGCTCGAGTTTGGTCTTACTTGGCTTTTGCTCATGAACCATAACTCGAGACTATCCGAGCTTGAAAAAAATGTGCTCGCTATCAAGCTTGCGAGCTTTAATGCGAGCTCGAGCTCAAATCGAATCTATATATAATTGTTAAAGTTTTGATTTTTTTTTCTTCTTCGAAATTTGCAATAACCAGGCTCAAAAATATAATCATGATAAAATATTTTTATAAAACGGTTTTTTAACATATATCCATTAGACATAGGATAAGAAATCCAAAAGGAAAAAAATTAAATGATATTTTGATGGGAAATTGCAATATCCTATCACTATTACTTTTCTTTAAAAGAAATACATTTATTTATTTTCTACTTTGATTTCTTATCTAATGGCTAGTGAGTATAGGTTAGAAAAATCATTTAAAAAATATGAGCAATATCTTATCTAATCGAACTCGTTTGAACTGCACGTGACTTTTTCGAGCCGAGCTAGCGTTTGCTCGACTTGTCTCTCATTAAGCTGTTCAACCGAGCCCGGCTCAAGCTTTAACCGAACCAAACTAAAATTGCTTTGATGCTGTCTCGTCTCATTATCACACCTAACTATAACAAAACGAAATAGGTTCCATATCATAAGTTGTATTTAGACAAGCTTACGAAAACGGCATAATTACTTACTCCGTAGCTATTATTCAAATGAGACAACGACTAATTCTTCCTAAGATTACTAATCATCGCTCCTGTAAGCACAAATACTATCCTACAACTAGTTGTATAATAATTATGTACAACCGCGTCAAAGTTATCGAGCTCTCACACAAAGTTGTTGAGTTATTTTATAAGTTATTGAGCTATTTTACGAAGTTATTAAGCTTAATAATTATTTTGTTAAACTCAACAACTTTGTATCATAACTCGATAATTTTGTTAATAGAGCTCGACAACTTTGTAACAAAACTCCACAACACTAAATAAGTTATGTATACAACCGGTTGTATAGTACATTAACTGCTCCTGTAAGGTACACAAACAGAAATAATACGACGTTGATTATGTCCAATCATCGCTCCCATGTAAGAGCTAGTGATATTAAATTGTTGCAAACTTTATGCCGATTTTGTTACATCCTTCTATCCATTTTAATTAATGGTTGACAAATAATTAAGAGCTTATGACAGTTGTGAACACGTTATAAGAGATAAAAGCAGTGGCGGAGCTAGGAATGTAAGTTAGCGGGGGCGAAAATTTTCAGTGGGGGCAAAACGGTATTATTATAAGGAGGTCTCATAAAAATTCAAAAATATTAACTAAAAATTTCGAAATTTTCAAACGCCAGCGGGAGCCACCGCCTCTGCTAGCCCCTCCCTAACTCCACTATTGGATAAAAGGGGCACTCCCACTTGCCTCTCCCACTTGCAAGTTGCAAGCTTGTCTTAACTCTCACGTCACCAAGTGACGTATTCACATCCATCACAAATGATAATTTAGGTAAATTTTTATGGAAAATGAGATAGCGACACCCGGTGTTACTTAATTTGAGTAACACCCATGGCATAATTGTAATTTACTTCATATTCGTGGCTTTTTTTTAAGTTTTAAAATTTTGAATTGATTAATATACAAAAGGGTATTATTGGAAATTTATGTCAAGCTACATCTGCCTAACCGAACACTAAAAATAAGGAACTAAATAAATTGAATTTTTTTTTTTGAAAGAAAATAAATTGGATTTTATACGGCACAATCAGGACATCAGGTATGTTAGTTTTCTCTCCATCTTGTTGGAGTCATCATCAATGGCGTGGTAAACAAAATTGATATGGTGGTGCACTAATTTAATAGTAGTATGAATGTCAACTAGGTAAAGTATGAAACTATGAATGTGTATGTATCGTGCACTTGCCCAGTTTATCTTATATTACTAGTTAGTTCATCGTTTGTTTAAAAAAAAAAAAAAAAAAAAAAAATTGTAGTCATTAGCAATTGCATGAAGTCCTAATAATCTATCAAAATATAATAGAATCTTAAGCCGTAAATTATAGTAATCACATCCGCTGAATTTCACTAGCCGTGACTCGTGAATGATAATGTGTTTAATTATTTCTATAATTATCAATATCGATTCAATAAATACTGAGCGTGTCTTCAAACTTCCAACCATAATTTATAAGGGTAAAGTTTAATTACATATTTATCCTTTGTGCTATTGGCGCAAAATCTAGATGTTGAAATTATTTTTATATTATTTTTATTATTTTAATTAGGGTGTTACTCAAATTCGGTTACACCGGGTGTCGCCGTATCACTTTCCAATTTTTATCCATTTTGTTCCAATGTTTTGTTCCCCTTTTTAATTTATTCTTTATGAATAATATTTTAATCAAAAAAAAATAAATGATGTGTGATTAAAAGAGTTTTTTTTTTTAAAAGAAACATAGACAAATAAACAAAAAAAAAAACATACGAAAAGTCAAGGTGGGATATTTCGTTCACTTTGCTTTATTCATTTTTACATTTCAAGATAATTATTTCTCTTTTTAAAATATAGTGAAAAAGAGTATAAAATGTTTAACGAATCTTATAATACAATTTTCATAATTTTTAAACGGTTATATTTTGTAAAATTTATACTCCGTATTAAGCTCACTTTAAAAAACAAAAAAAATGAGGATGTTATTAACAATGGAAATTGGCACCATGCAGCAAGTACACTTAATTCTGTGTTTGTTTCTCATTTATTGATACAAAACAATCCACCAATCTTTTGGGAGAATTACGCATTTGTCTCTTATTACGTAGGTAGTACTTAGTAGTAGTGTAGTACACTAGCTATCCCCGCGTTATCCTCTTCCGCCTTTCGCTTTCAAGTCTACCTTGGAATTTTACATTTGTGTGATGAAATATGAAATATGCTTTATACGAGTTAATGAATTCCTTGATTACTACGAGTAGTATGTTATGGCTTATCATTTTCACATTTCGAGGTATTTATTTTTCTTTTTATAAATGTAGGAAAAAAACATTATAATATGTATACTCATATAAAAACTTTATTCGTAACGAATCTAATGATATAATTTTCATAATTTTTAGTTGGTTATACTTTTGTAAAATTTAAATTGAATTTCATCTAAAATGAAAAATGTGGAAATTAACTATCTATCCTCCTTAAGTCCATCCTTTAGTAGAAATTAGGATTTGCTTATTATAGTATTGCGTAGGACACTTCCCATTTGAATTACAACCAATGAAATTTAAGCGCGTGGATAGCTAGAAACCGACATAGTAGATACATTGTAATTTCTACATTCTTAAATTTGTGTTTTTTCTCATTTGAATTGTATTGTTGTTGGTATTATAGTCTTAAATATTTCCTCATTGCATTGTTGGTTGAATAACGAAGAATAACCAAATCAAAAAGGAAGACAATAAGAAGGTTTGACAAATGGAGAATGCCGCAGAGTCAACAATTTCGTCGTCGTCAATGCCGTCATCTTCACCACCACTTGAGACGATAGTTGTCGTATCAGGTGCAAATGCTACTGCTACTACTGCTGCTCAAGGTACTAGCTTTGCACTCTTATCTAATTCTAGTTGACTGGAGTAGTATTAATTACACTACTTAGTAGTATGGATATGGATATATTTATTTAATTAAAGGTATTGTTGACTTGTTGTCCTAACTGAAATGTCGTGCTGTGTGGGATCATTGAATACTTACAAGTCAATTTATCACTTTTTAATACAAAGTACCAAAAAACAGAGGACCCTAAAAATTTTGGACTCCTTAAACTTTGGCACATCATTTGAATATGACTATGATTATTCTAATCTAGGATAGGCTTCCTGAAGTTTAATGTGTGATGACTGATTATTTAATTATGCGATGGTGACTGATTATTCTTTTTTTTTTAGGGGAAAATCCGAAGGTTTTATTGTATTAATGATAAATCAAAAGAAACAGCATTGATTAAGTTTTTCTTGTTGATCAATGATAGAGCGGCATTTCTTTTTTAATTTCCCATCTTGTTAAGCCACAATTTATGCTAAATACCAAGATTACTCTCATATTATCCGATCATTTCTCACAAACCCTAAACGCCAATTCCCTAAATCCCTATATTCCCAATTGCATCGATTATTTCTGACAATCAACTTCATTGTTCGATCAACTTCTGTAATCATGTAACCCCTAAGTTAGCCTTCATTTCTGATTGTAAGGTCCCGCCGATGAAGGAAGTAGGAACGGCATCAACTGGGCTGTCATCATGGACATTATCAACTTTCATATGCAAAACCGATGCATACAATTCATAATAGTATGGATGACGATCATTTTCCCGAGGCTGAGACGTGTGATAGCAAATATCATACAGGAAGTTAGCCAAACAGTGGGACTTGCATTCATCGCGGTATGCATACAAAATATTAATCAGGTCGCGTTTTCCCAGGGGAACACTCTAACACAAACTCCACTTCAGAGGGTAAACGGAATTGCCGTTATTCTTCTCCTATATGGACTTTTGATACCCAATCATGCCGGAGGGCGCTTTGCCACGTTCATTGGTGTTATCCTTGTCGCAGGATCGGCAGTAGCTGTCGCATTTAGGTAAAACTTATTACAGAAGACACTTGTGAATATAATCTTAACAAGAAAGCAACTAAATTGTATGTACAAATTGTAAATATAATTACGTGCAGAATCATTGCTTGTCCAGATTATTTTGTACATATACTCGTGCAAAGAGCAATTATATTTCATAGTATTTTGTACTTCTACCTCGAATAATCATTGTGTACATACTCGAATAATCATTGTGTACATACCTCGAATAATCCGTAAGTTGACATGGGCATTATGTATTTCATTGTATTGTCTACTTGCATATCAAGTGTCTTTCAATTGTTACTCAATCTATTGTGTTGGAACTTGGAACTCTATATATAGAGACGGAGAATAACACTCGCTCAATTATTTCAAAGTAAATATACTCGTGCAAAGAGCAATTTAGCGCATGACAAAATCTTGGAATAAATACAAGAGCACGGGCAAATCAATAAATAATAATGGCAAATGATTATGGCCCTGTTTGGTAAACAGCGGATTAGTTTCAGCATAAGCAGATTGCAAAAGCAGATTATAAATGGCAGATTTTATCAGAAGGTTTGACTAGCATATTATAATTAGCAGAATTGATTTGAGTGTTTGGTAATTGGTAGATTACGATTAGTAGATTGTTAGTTTTCTTTGTAAAATGGAGAAAAATTTCCTATTTTACAATATGCTAACCAATATGCTGGGGTAAGCAGCATATTGTAAAACAGCATATTGACCCCAAATATGCTGTTTACCAAACACTATATAATTAAGATCCAACCTTCTTTTTTGTTACGATGTGACTAGGATATAGTAGATCCCGGCAAATATGAAAATCAACTACTTCCGTCTCATCGATTTATCTTTAATTAAAATAATTATCATGAAAAATAAAAAAGGTAATTAGATGATCAAAACAAAGGAAGTATATATACTTGAATACAATGACAAACCTTTTTTGCATTTTATCAAAAAAGGTCATCCAAGGATAATTTCTAATGTCAACTCAGTTTTGACATGAAAGAAGTCATATTAAACTTGAAATTTCAATTTTTGTTACACAGTGAATCTTTTTATAATAGAATTAATTTTGGGATCAGATTTTTGATTATATTATTTGTCGAATACAACAAATCATCAATCATCAATACATATATATAAAGCAGAAACTTTTCGAGCGATATTAGAGAGTCCAACTTTTTTAGAATTCCTAACAAGAGTAGATTTAGAAACAAATTTAATAAAACTATCCTAATAAAAGTAGATTTCTTAACATTTTAATAAAGTTATCCTAATAAAAGTAGATTAAATTTATTTTAATAAGATTATTCTAATATATAAGTAGGTGATACTCAAAATAACATAAACATTATTCATATACTATATCTTAAATTTCATTAGTTACACTCACTAAAAAGTTAGCCGAAACCTAAAAAAGTACTAAAAGATAACTGAAAATTAAGAGCTGATAATTTAATTGATTACGTAAAAAATGTTTGACAAACTAACCGAAAGGCAGCTGTTTTTTTGGTAAAATGATATAAAAGGACATAATAAGTTCTCTGTATTTAATATTATAAATTGAAGGAATACAAAAAAAACAGGTAACTTATTTCTCACAAATTACTCTTATTTTGGTAAATAATTTACCTATCAAATACTTACAAAAAAATTAAGATAAATGAAATTTTGGTCAAAAGCTTATTTCTTTTAAACAAAGACTAAAAATGAGATTTTTCATGATCTCTCGACCTTTCTCATATCTAATTAATTACTTCTTGATGTTTTTCTGCCAATGTTCACTTGTTTTTGACCCTATTGTTACGAGATGATTTCAAGTTCATTTTTTAATTTTGTTCCGGGTGTAATTTCGGAGCAGGATTGTGACCACGTAAGCTTGTAGAATGATGTCGTTGCTTGTCTCTTCCTTTCACTCTTTCCTGTAAAGATGAACAAACTGAGGGCTCGGCTTGGTACCGAACGTACTCACTCCGACGCTCAAGTCAGTAAACTTAAAGAGATAAGTTGTATGTTAACTTGGCAAAGTATATTGTAGAGAGATAAGGGAGTTTATACCAGATTTTCTAGTTAGTTTGGGATCGTTTTCTCAATGAGAGATGATGAGTATTTATAGACTTTCACCTTTTGTCACGTAGTGGCCAAGTGGTCGTAGCAGGTGGAAAGACTGTCTTACCCTCGGCCGAGGGACCCATGGCAGGCCGGCAGGCCTGGTTGACTCCATGCCGAGGGGACTGGATGTGAGTACGCGGATATGCTTCTCGGCAGGCTAGTTCGAGCCGAGACCAAGTGACAGCCGACCGGGCATTTGCGTCGGTTAGGTCATTTTCCTTTGACTTGTTGTCTTTTGGCTTTGACCAAGGTCAATATGTTGACTCGGTCAGCGGGTGCAGAATATGCCCCATCAATTTGCCCCCAGCGTAGTCTATGCCGTGGTATGGACCTTCGATGAGTGTTGAGCGTATTCTGCGCATGTTGAACTTCTTCCTCGGCTTGGTTCTGTTCAGGCCGTACCATATCCCCCCTCCACATGGTTGTGTAATGGACATCGAATGTGGAAAATAAAATGGCGCTGGCCGAGACCAAGGTTGAGAGTGCCATGTGCTTTTGATTGCCCCCGGCCGGTGCTGCCAAGCTTGGTTGATCAGCTGGCCGTTGGCAAGTAGATACCAAGAAGCGTGTCAAAGAAGATTGGTTACTGTATGTCGATTGACATTCCGTGGCTGCATGCTTGACACGTGGCCTGGTGCTGATTGGTTGACGCTTCATGGGCTTTGCTCTGATTGGTCAATTGAATGGGCTTTGCTCTATAAATAGAGCAGTGTGCCCCTCATTTTGACTTGCAAACTTCATTTTTTTCAAAAAATTTCTCTCTCTACTTTTTGAAGACCATTACTCCTTCGGCAGGGGGTATAGAATCATTATCCCTGAGGGTGATCAGGCGGTCTGTTGCCCTCCCGAAGGCTGTATCGGCGTGTACATCAGACATCTGGAGTATGGGCTCCGATTTCCTCTTAATGAACACGTCGCGGCCATAATTAAAGCCATGAATGTCGCCGTGGCACAACTACATCCGTTGGCCATCAGAACGATTATTGGCTTCGTATGGCTCTGTCTCTTTAAGGGGGAGGCCCCAACGGTGAACCTTTTCCGCCGGCTCCACCATCTTCGGCAGACTACCCTAGGCGGCATGGGGTGGTACAGCATACAGACCGAGCCGGGTTATGTGACCGTCTCTAAGCTGACTTCTTGCAAAGACTGGAAGGGGCGGTGGGTATATGTCGAGGTTCCGGAGGACTATCCACTGCCCCGGTCCTTCCAGAGCCGCGTCAATTTGCGGTGTGAGAGCCAGGGGGAGCATGATAGATATGTCTCCCGTAATAAGATTAAGATGGATGCCAAGAAGGTCTATCTTAAGGATGACGAAACGCGGGCAATGAGCATGTTCGAGGCGACGAAGGATGGCACGCCGAAGGGATGGATGCCTCCGACGCAGATCGTCCTCCAAGACGAGCCGCTTTGTCACGTCGGCCTCATACCGGCCCTCGGCCAGGGTGAGTGGGGTCGGTATGAGGCCCACCTTTGCTTTTTATGCTTCTGTATTTGAGCCTCGGTTTACTTCTTTTGCTTAACTCCTGCTTTGTTTCTTGCAGATCGATTTGGCCGGGATCTGTCTGTCTCCATCCTAAACAAGTTGGGACTTGACCAGGACGGGAGAGTTGTTGAGCTGCACCCTAGGGCCGCACCGCGTGATCGCAGACTGGCCCCGCACGAACTAATGGAGCAGGCGTTGAAAGCTATGGATGTAGGGGCGGCTCAGGCAGAGATTGGCGGACACGTGTAGCGCCGAAAACCAAGAGCAATGTCTTCGGCGGCTACGGCGTCAACTCCGACCCGATCTCCAATCCCCATAGTCCAAAAGGAGAAGGTGGTCGTCAATGTTGATGAGGACGTCACCGTTCTGGAGGCTCCTCCTCCTTCAAATAAGAGGAAGGAAGCAACGCCTGCTGCTGCTGCTGTTACCGAGGCAGGGAAAGAGGAGGGGTCAGCCGGCCCTCAATCCAAGAAGGCCAGGACTGGTACGGATCTAACCCATGGCTCGGATTTAGCAGATTCCTTATGCATTCTTGATGACATGCTTTCTGATATGTCAATGAATGTTGACATGGACGCTTTGTCTGGATTTTTTATAGATCAGCCGTCGCCAGCTGTTGTTCTCACTGAACGGCAATTGGAGAAGCAGCCTGTGCAGACGGGCGATAAAAATGTCACCGTCGACTCCTCATCCCAGAAGGCTTCCCCCGTTCAGCACAGGGCGGACGGCATAAGGCTGGCCAAAAGGCTGGTGAAGTGGGCTGAAACTGCCGGCGCTCATATTATGGAGCAAGAAAAGCTCATGGCTCAAACTGCCCCTGCGCTCAAACGGCTTAGGCTTGAGCTTGCCGCTTCTAAGAAGGAGGCCGAGAGGATGAAGAAGGACTTCCTGGCCACCATGAAGGACTTCCTTGCTGAGCGGAAGCTTAAGGAGGACGCTGAGAAGGCGGTCCTGGCCGAGAGAGCCAAGGTTGAGGCTGCGTTGGCTGACGTCGCCAAGCTGCGGGAGGAGAAGGACAAACTTCAGGGCGGTTATAATACCATGGTTGAGCAGAGGGAAAGATGGAAGTCCCTGCATTTGGCCGAGGCGAAGGAGCATAAGAACACCAAGGCTATCCTTGCTCAGAGGGAGAAGGACATTGAGACGCTGAAAACCGTCATCATCCCAGACATGTGTGCCCAGTACCGGGACCAAGCTGAAGATGCTACAAGGGATGCGATCAAGGAGCTCCTTCCTGAAGGCACCTTCCCGTGGCAAGATTTTGACAGGCTTCTGGATGAGAAGGCGGATGCTGCGGAGGCTAAGGCCGCTGCCGAGGCGAAGGCGGCGAAGGCTGCTCAGGAAGCTGCGGCCAAGGCGGCCCATACAGCTAAGGTGAAGGAGGCTAGGGAGGAGGCTGAGAGGGCAAAGGCAAGTGAAGCTGGCAAGTCGTCCTCCGGGCCGCCCATCGTTGGTAATCTTTGCTCATCGCTGCCGTGTGGCAAGCAAAGAACAAGCATAGGGAGACGGGCGGTCGTCACGGATTCACCGGCCCTTCGGACGGCTTCACTTTGGGGGCCAACTATTGAGCCTTTCCTCCCTGCCATCCTTTTGGCGCTTCATGTCTTGATGTCTGTAACCTTTTGTTGTTCCTTCTTTTTTTGTTAAACATTGGTAGGTTGTGTTTAGGCTATCCCTATGGAGACGGCCGTCGACTTTGTCTCACTTGTAAACATTTTAATGAAGTTTTGTTTATTTGCCTTCGGCTTGGCCGAGGCTTTGATCTCATCCTCCATTCAGTTGTCTTCTTACGTTTTTAAACATATTGAGCGCTTTTTCGTTTTACCTTCGGCTTGGCCGAGGCAGTATCTCAACTGTACTTAAACGTTTTTAAACATGTTGGCACGTCGGTCGCTTCCTCCTCCACTCCCGGTCTTAGCCGAGGCGGTCAGATTTGCGCTTCCCAACTGCTGTTGTGAACATGTTAGCGTATCGGTCGTTGTTCCCCGTCACTCCCGGCTTTGGCCGAGGCAATCGAGGTTACGGCTCGACAGCGTTCGTATCTATAGACATATTGATCGCTTCCTCTGCCACTCCCGGATTGGCCGAGGCGATCGATTTTGCGTTCTCAACTGTACTTATACGTTCTTAAGCATGTTGGTCGCTTTCGCGAGTATCAACTGCATTTGTAGTGACTGCCGTGGCGTCTACTAAGCATGTTGGTCGCTTTCGCGAGTATCAACTGCATTTGCGGTGACTGCACGGCTTTGGCCGTGGCGTCTACCTTGGTACGACTACGGAGGGGACAAGCATTTCGATGGAAAACTTGGATCACTCTTCATATGATATAATCACGCGTTGGGGTGCCCACAACGGTCTCGGACACCTCCGCCGCTATACGAAGTATTTCCTAAGGTTGTCTGTGTTCCAGTGGCTCATTAGAGGAACACCCTCCATGTCTGTCAGCCGGTATGTCCCCGGCCTCATTTCTTCAACCACCTTGTAGGGTCCCTCCCAGTTGGCCGTCATTTTACCATGGATGTTTCCTTTGTTGGTTGCGGCCGACTTTCTCAGGACTAGATCTCCTACTCTTAAGTCCCTTTTGTGGACCCTATGGTTGTAGGTTCTTCTCATTCGGTTTTGATATACTGCCAAGTTGAGTCGTGCCGTATCTCGACTTTCTTCGACCAGGTCTAGGGAGGCTCTCAGGCCTTCCTCATTATCGACTGGGTTAAAGGTTTGCGTTCTGAATGTCGGCACCGCTGCTTCAATTGGCAAGACGACCTCGGACCTATAGACTAGGTGGAATGGACTGTACCCTGTTGCTTCTTTCTCCGTGGTTCGAAGGGACCACAGGACGCCGGGTAGTTCATCAGCCCATCTTCCCTTTAGATCTTCAACCTTCTTTTTTAGCCCGTTCAGTATTGTTTTATTGGCTGCCTCCGCCTGCCCGTTGCTCTGAAGGTGGCAGACGGAGGAGTATGCAAATTTGACACCGAGCTCTTCCAACCAATTCATCACCATGTCGCTCCAAAACTCTCGGCCGTGGTCAAATACAATGACTTGGGGTAGCCCAAAACGGGTTATGACATTCTCCCAAATCACCTTTCTTACGGCCGCTGTGGTCTTGGCAGGTACCGCGACAGCCTCGACCCATTTGGTGAAGTAGTCAACGGCGACAATCAGGTACTTCCTTCCTCCTGAGGCCGTCGGAAATGGTCCTAATAAATCCATCCCCCACTGTGCAAATGGTAGGGGACTAAGTACTGGTTGCAGGTCTCGGGAAGGTGCATGTATCACCGGAGCATGCATCTGACAATTCTTGCACTTCTTGGTTTTTGCCCTGGAATCTTTCAGCATGGTAGGCCAGAAGTAGCCGGCTCGGAGAGCTTTGTGGGCTAACGTTCTCGCCCCCATGTGGTGTCCGCAGATGCCTTCGTGAATCTCTGTCAGTATAAGCTCCGCGTCGGCTGGGCCGACACATTTCAAGAGTGGTCTTATCACGGACCTTCTGTATAATTCTCCTTCGAACACCAAGTATCTTGCGGCGATCCTTCTTATCTTCTCAGACAGACTGCGGTCCTCCGGTAACTCTTTTGTCAGCTTGTACTTCATTATCGGAGTCATCCACGTCGTCTCGGCTTCGATGTCGCCCACCATGCCGACGGTCTCAGTGATGCTTTTAGCATTTCTGATATCCACCAGACGGTTCGTGACATTCTTGATGCTTGAACTGGCAAGTTTTGAGAGAGCGTCGGCTCGGTTGTTCTCAGACCTGGGGATGCATTGTATTTGGAAAGATTTCAATTTTGAGGTGTCAGCTTTTACTCTTTCCAGGTACCTCACCATCCCATCGTCTCGAGTCTCATACTCTCCTCTGATTTGATTAGTCACTAAGAGCGAGTCTGTTTTCAACACAACATGCTCCGCCCCGGCAGCTCTAGCTAGCTCGACTCCAGTTATCACCGCCTCATATTCGGATTCGTTATTTGAGGCCGAGAAGGTAAACTTCATGGCGTACTCAAACTCGTCCCCGTTAGGGCTGATGATAAGGATGCCGGCTCCTGAGCTGTTCGCCGTGGAGGACCCGTCGGTATACACTTCCCACACACCGGGATATGATTCTTCTTGATAAGTGCACTCGGCCAGGAAGTCTGCAAGCGCCTGCCCCTTTATCGAGGGCCTCGATTTGTACTGAATGCCGAAGCCGGAGAGCTCCACTGCCCATTTGATAAGTCTGCCGGATTTTTCGAATTTCTCTAACGCTTTCTCCAATGGCTGGTCGGTTAAGACCGTCACGGGATGTGCGTCGAAGTAGAGTTCCAGCTTCCTTGCGGCAACGACGACGGTGAGGGCTGCCTTTTCGATTAGTGGATAATTCCTTTCGGCGTCCAGCAGTGTATGGCTGATAAAGTAAATTGGGTATTGCTGCTTATTTTCTTCCCTGACGATTACGGCACTGACCGTGGCCGAGGTAACTGCTAAGTATAGATATAGCGTCTCCCCAAAGATCGGCCTGGACGGGGTCGGAGTGTCGAAGTGAGCTTTGAGTTGTTTGAAAGCTCGCTCGTTGCTCCCCGGCTAAAGTTTTTATTCCCTTTCAGCACCGTAAAGAACGGAGTGCTCTTGTCGGCCGACCGAGAGATGAAGCGGGCAAGAGCCGCCATTATGCCGGTCAGCGTCATAACCTCTTTTCGATTTCTCGGCTCCGGTAGGTCTAGTATTTCTTGGACTTTCTCTGGATTGGCATCAATTCCCCTGGCGCTGACAAGCACGCCGAGGAACTTGCCGGCCCGGACACCGAAGTTACATTTCTTTGGGTTGAGCTTCATTCTATATTTCCTTAGTGAACAAAATGTCTCGCTTAAATCGGCCAAGTGCTCGCTGTCAGACTTGCTTTTTACAATAGCGTCGTCGACGTAAGCCTCGATGTTTCGCCCTTTTTGATTTTGGAACACTTTGTCCACCAGCCTAGTGTAAGTTGCGCCAGCGTTCTTCAAACCGAACGGCATCATTTTATACATGTATGTGCCGTGTATGGTGATGAATGCGCATTTAGGCATGTCTTCCTCGGCCATGAATACCTGATGATACCTTGAGAAGGCGTCTAGCAGGCTCAGCATAGTGTAGCCTGCTGTGGCGTCTATTAAACTATCTATTCGAGGCAAGAGATAGCAATCTTTAGGGCACGCTTTATTAAGATTGGTAAAATCAACACACATCCTCCACGCCCCTGTTGACTTCCTCACCATTACAACATTTGCTAGCCACTCAGGGTAAGTACAAGGCATGATAAAGCCCGCCTCTAATAATTTGTCTACTTCAGCTTTGATGGCCTCATCCTTCTCGGCCGAGGAGTTCCTCATCTTTCCGCTTGACGGGCGAGCGGTGGAGAGTACGTTCAGCTTGTGAACGATCACCTCCCGGCTCACGCCTGGCATCTCGGCTGCTGAGTATGCGAAGACATCTTTGTTCTTCCTCAGCAGGTCTAGTAGATCGGCCCTGAATTTTGGCTCCAGGTCGGCACCGATAGTTACGGTGCGCTCTGGGTCAATTTCCACTTCCTCGGTCTGGGCTCCTTCGACCATGTCGACATTAGTATTCATCGGATCGCCCGCCTGCTGTAAGGATGGGCTCTTCCCTTTCTCTGATTTCTTCGCCACTTTGAGGGATTGCATGTTGCACTCCCTGGCAGATACTTGGATGTTGACTACTTCGTCTCTCTCGTCCTTTGAGACGAGCTTTTGTGCTTCCTCCCGGTCCGAGACGTACATCAATGTCAGGGCCCGGATGGACATCACGGCATCGGCCTCGCTCAAAGTGACCCGGCCTATGAGAACGTTGTAGGCAGACGAACCATCAATAACCACAAACTCAGATAAAACATTTTTAGCCGCGTCGGCTTGGCCGAACATCACCGGCAGTCTGATTGACCCCAGGGGTACCAGGTCGGTCCCAGAGAAGCTGTACAGCGGGTTAGTGTAGGGGCTCAGGTCTCCAATCTTCAGACCGAGATTAAGAAAGCATTCCCTGAACATGATGTTCGTGTAGGCGCTTGTGTCAATCAGGCACCTTTTGACCAAGTGGTTGGCTATATCTAGGTGGACTACGAGCGGGTCGCTGTGCGGGGCAACGACTCCTTCGTAGTCCTTCTTTCCGATGGTTATATCGGGGATGGTGGAAGCGGGGATCGCTGTGGTGGGCACAAAGTTGATGGCTTGGTAAAGCTCATTCAGGTGTCGTTTGTGCCCATTAGCTGACCCACCGTTCTCGTTTCCCCCGATGACAACCTGGATCACTCTCATCCGTTGAAAAACGGATTTTCTATTCGCCCCGTCGGAGCTTGCTCCTAGGCCTCCAGCTACATACTTGCTGAGGCTCCCCTTTCGGATTAGCTCTTCGATGGCGCTCCTTAGGTGGCGGCAGTTGTCAGTTTTATGGCCAGTGTGGCCGTGGTACTCGCAAAACTGACTTGCGTCACCTTCCCCCCTCGCCTTGGGGGGTCTTGCCCACTTCTGTCTGTCGTTCTTGCTTAGGGTGAAGCCTTGGCTGGAGAGGCGACCAGGGGGGTGAGACTCTGTACCGCTTCACGGTTGTACGGTCCCGAACTCCCCCCGGCGCCCGCCAAGTTCTGTTTCCTATTAAATCTCTCAGGCCGTGACCTATTAACGTCACGGCGACCTTCATCTACGTTGTCCCGGCGGCTCTTCCTCTCTGGGTGCCCAGCTTCACTGTGGCCTATCCAGGTCTTGTGATAGTCTTCCACCTTTACGGCTCGGTCGGCCATCTTTCTGGCGGAGTCTAAGTTGAGGTCTTCGCACTTGATGAGCTCATTTTTGAACTCGCCTTTCGGGAGGCCTTTCATCAGCGCGAAGGCCGCCAGTTCGGTGTTCAGCTCACGGATCTGCTGAACCTTAGCGTCAAATCTTTTGACGTAGCTTCGGAGGGACTCGTCCTCCCCCTGTCGGATAGTTAGGAGATCTGATGTCTCCACGGCCCTTCGCTTGTTGCAAGCATACTGGGCTTTGAAATTGTCCCTCAGGTCGGCATAACAGTATACCGAGCCATTAGGTAGCCCCTTGTACCAACTCTGAGCCATCCCATGCAGGGTCGTTGGGAAGACTCGGCACCACACCTCATCGGGCTGCTCCCATACCGACATGTACGACTCGAAAGCCTCGGCATGGTCGGTCGGGTCGCTATCCCCTTTGTATGATATGGGCGGCAGCTTCAGCTTAGTTGGCACAGGGACCTCTAGGACATAGGCACTGAGAGGCTGTCTGACCACGTGTCGAATGACACGCGGCGATCGGCTCCTCGCAACCCTAGTCCGGCTTCTCTCCCTCTGGCAGGAAGGGCTTCTGATCCGACTCTGGTGAGTCGGACTTCTTTCATTCCTTCGGGGCGGGCCTCGTTGTTGCCGCGGCGACGCTGTCCTCCCGCGAGTGGGGGAAGGAATTAGGTCTGCCACTGGCACCACGGGCTCCGCAGGCGTCCTAGCATGCCCAGCTCCTTGTATCGCTCCGGTCAAGTTGTTCGGAGTCACTTTATGGGCCCTGGTCACCTGTGGATGCGCTGCCGTCACCGTCGTCGTGGCGGGAGGGTGATCGGCGTACTACCCATTAGGTCCAGGAATAGCTTCAATTTGGCTGCATCGACCACATGTCCCATGACAGTGACTTGGCCGGTAGGCAGCGGTGTTTCTGGCTCTTTCGGCATCCCATACGCCGGTTCAATGACTCGGCCGGTGGGGGACTGCCCGATCTCAGAATTAGGGAACGTGTCATCCTGGAAGAATGCAGTTCCTTCACTCATAGTTTCTTGTTGTTTTGACATCTTCTTAGCTCTTTGAATGGTTTTGGTTCTTTTTTTTTTTAAGGTAGGTGACTAGATTTTAGTATTTGTTCCCACAGACGGCGCCAATTGTTCCGGGTGTAATTTCGGAGCAGGATTGTGACCACGTAAGCTTGTAGAATGATTTCGTTGCTTGTCTCTTCCTTTCACTCTTTCCTGTAAAGATGAACAAACTGAGGGCTCGGCTTGGTACCGAGCGTACTCACTCCGACGCTCAAGTCAGTAAACTTAAAGAGATAAGTTGTATGTTAACTTGACAAAGTATATTGTAGAGAGATAAGGGAGTTTATACCAGATTTTCTAGTTAGTTTGGGATCGTTTTCTCAATGAGAGATGATGAGTATTTATAGACTTTCACCTTTTGTCACGTAGTGGCCAAGTGGCTAAGTGGTCGTAGCAGGTGGAAAGACTGTCTTACCCTCGGCTGAGGGACCCATGGCAGGCCGGCAGGCCTGGTTGACTCCATGTCGAGGGGACTGGATGTGAGTACGCGGATATGCTTCTCGGCCGGCTAGTTGCCGAGCCGAGACCCAAGTGACAGCCGACCGGGCTGCGTCGGTTAGGCTGTTTTTCCTTTGACTTGTTGTCTTTTGGCTTTGACCAAGGTCAATATGTTGACTCGGTCAGCGGGTGCAGAATATGCCCCATCAAATTTTATAATCTCCATTATAGTTATTGGTTCAGAACAAATATTAACAATTAGGCATTGTAACACAAGGTACATATATACTCCAAAATATCGAGGAACAAAATAAAAAAGTAATTGGTTCAAAACAAATATTAGCTTTCCACATAAGAATAAAAATTATTGTTAGCTCTACAATAAGAAAAAGCAAATTTGATACAAATGGAAAATCTATCACAAGTGTCCAATTATATCGCATTTGTATTGGATGTAACGAATATAAATAAAGTTTTCGACTCAAACTGAATTTTAAATCGTGCTGTTATATATGAGTAAAAATAATATCATAATTATTTGACAAAGTTATAGAATAGATGAGTATATGACATTTAAATGGAACGTAACTTTTTTAAGATCTCCCCCAAGTTGAAGCGGTTATGGTTTTGAAAATTTTTACCTGCGACAAGTAGTGGTGTGTAATTTTTCTATTAAATACGGGTATAAGAAGGCTTACATCCGCCATGTCTTAACCCCCATATGACATCCTTGCTTTTAGGAGTCGGTTTTTGTTTTCATTATGCGAGATTTGGTAGAGTATTTTAGTTGGTGTAGACTTTGGGAGTAAGATTCATTATCTTTTAGGTATTTCACACTAAATGTACTTCATCTTCTTCACAATGATCTTCCGTATTGCTTCTACACAATCGTCAATGCGGAAGTTTGACCATGATTTTCGACATATTAATGGTCAAAGTTATAAAAGTTTGACCTCTAAGAAACAAGGTGGAAGATGTTTAAAAAGGGAAGAGAGTATGTGTTCCGGGTGTAATTCGGAGCAGTGTTTGTTACCACGTAAGCTTTGTAGAATGATGACTTTGCTTGACTCTTCCTTTCGGCCTCTCCTGAAACAATGAACAAACTGAGGGCTCGGCTTGGCACCGAGCGTACTCACTCCGACGCTCAAGTCAGTAAACTTAAAAGGGATTAAGTTGTGTGTAACTTGGCAAAGTATATTGTAGAGAGATAAGGGAGTTAATACCAGATTAGAGTATTGTGAGATGATTAGGTTATATTTCGGATCCTTTTCTCGTTGAGAGAAGTGGAGTATTTATAGATTTTCACCTTTTGTCACGTACTGGCCAAGTGGCCAAGTGGCTAGCAGGTGGAAAGACCGTTCTACCCTCGGTCGAGGGACCCATGGCAGGCCGGCCGAGGGGTCTTGGATATGAGTACGCGGATATGTATCCCGGCTGGCTAGTTGTCCTAGCCGGGACCCAAATGACAGGCCGACAGGCTGCATCGGCTAGTCTGTCTGATATGTCGAATTGCTGTGGATGTCTTTGGTCTTGGTCAATATGTTGACTCGGTCAGTGGGTGCAGAATATGCCCCATCAATTTGCCCCCAGCGTAGTCTATGCCGTGGTATGGGCTCCGATGTGTGTTGAGCGTATATTCTCCGCAAGTAAAAATTTCTGCCCCGGCTTCTTCTTCCTCGGCTTGGTTCTGCTTAGGCCGTACCATATCCCCCCTCCACATGGATGTGTAATGGACATCAAATGTGGAAAAGAAAATGGCGCTAGCTGAGACCGAGGTTGTGAGTGCCGTGTGCTTTTGATTGCCCCCAGTCGGTGCTGTCAAGCTCGGTTGAATAGCGGGCCGTTTGGCAAGTAGATACCAAGGATCGTGTTGAAGAAGATACGTCGATTGGCATTCTGTCAAGGAGCGTGTTGAAGAAGGCGATCTTGGCTGAGAGAGCCAAGGCCGAGTCTGATGCCGCTAAGCTGCGGGAGGAGCGGGACAAGCTTCAGGGTGCTTTCGACGCTGCCGTTGGTAAGAGGGAGGAATGGAAGTCCCTGCAAAAGATCGAGGCGAAGGAGCACAGGAACACAAAGGCTATCCTTGCTCAGAGGGAGAAGGATATTAAGACGCTCCAAACTGTCGTCATCCCTGACATGTGCGCCCAGTACCGGGACCGGGCCGAAGATGCTACCAGGGATGTAATTAAAGAGCTGTTTCCTGGGGACTCCTTCCCGTGGCAAAATTTTGACCGGCTTCTTGACGAGAAGACGGCTGCTGCGGAGGCAAAGGATGCGGAGGAGGCAGAGGCGGCGAAGGCCGCTGAGGAGGCTGCAGAGAAGGCAGCCCGGGATGCCCAGGTGAAGGCTGCTCACGAGGAAGCTGATAGAATAAAGGCAGGTGAAGCTTCTGGGCCGCCCACTGATGATGATGCTGCTACTGCCGCTAATGAAGGGCAGAAACAGGCGTAGGGAGACGGGCGGTCGTCACCGGATTAACCTGGCATTTCGGACAGCTTCAGCTGTTCGGGGGCCAACTTTTGAGCCTTTCCTCCCTGCCAAGCTTTTGGCGCTTCAAATCTTATGTCTGTACTTTTTGTCTTTCTTGTTCAAACATTGGTAGGTTGTGTTTAGGCTATCCCTCGTGGGGACGGCCGTCGTCTTCTTTCTTGTACTACCTGTAAACATTTTGAATAAGAGTTTGTTTATTTTGCCTCTGGCTTGGCCGAGGTCTTTATCTCATTTTTATATGAGTTGTCTTCTTGCGTTATTAGTTGAGCGCTTTTTCCCTGTTCGTTTTCACCTTCAGCTTGGCCGAGGCAGTTAGAACGCGTATCTCAACTGTACTTAACGTCTTTTTTAAACATGTTGGCATGTCGGTCGCTTCCTCCACCGCCCGAGGCGGTCAGATTTGCTATCCCAACCACCGTTGTAAACATGTTTGCGTATCAGTCGTTGTGTCCCCGTCACTCTCGGTCTGGCCGAGGCAATCGGGTTAACGGCCGAGGTGTTCGTATCTGTAGACGTGTTGATCGCTTCCTCTTTCACTCTCGGTCTGGCCGAGGCGTCCGATTTGCGTCTCAACAGTGCTTATACGTTCCTAAGCATGCTGGTCGTTGTGGCGAGTTAACAGCTGTTGTTGGCAGTTCGACTGCTTTCCGTATATGTAGACATATTGATCGCTTCCTCTGCCACTCCCGGATTGGCCGGGGCAGTCAGATTTGCGTCTCAACAGTGCTTAATACGCATTTGTTCTTCTTGCATATCGGCTCGTTCCCCCGTCACTCATGGCTTTGGCCGAGGTAATCGGGGTTATGGCTCGACTGCGTCTTCTGTGACTGCCGTGGCGTCCACTTTGGTAGGACTATGGAGGGGACGAGTATTTGATGGAAAACTTGGAACACTTTTCATTAGATATAATCACACGTTGGGGTGCCCACAACGGTCTTGGACACCTCCACCGCCATATTGTACCCCCCCCCCCCCCCGGCAGACGAGCTTTTGTGCTTCCCCCCGGTCCAAGACGTACATCAATGTCAGGGCCCGGATGGACATCACTGGATTACTCCCACCCGTTGAAAAACGGATTTTTTATTTGCCCCATCGGCACTTGTTTCTGGGCCGCCAGCTACATACTTGCTGAGGGCCCCACTTCGGACCCGCTCTTCGATGGCGTTCCTTAAATGCCGACAGTTGTCGGTCTTATGGCCGGCGTGGCCGTGGTACTCGCAAAATTGGCTCATGTCGCCGTCCCCCTTTGCTTTGGGGGGTCTTGCCCACTTCTGGCCATCGTTCTTGCTTAGGGTGAAGACCTCGGCCGGAGTGGCGACCAGGGGGGTGAGATTACTGTAGTGCTTCTGGTAGTACGGTCCCGAACTCCCCCCGGCGCCCGCCGAACTCTGTTTCCTATTAGATATGTCAGGCCGTGACCTATTCTCGTCACGGCTTCCTTCCTCTGTGTTGTCCCGGCGACTCTTCCTCTCTGGGTGCCCAGCTTCGCTGTGGCCTACCCAGGTTTTGTGATGGTCTTCCACCTTGATGGCTTGATCGGCCATCCTTCTGGCGGAGTCTAAGTTGAGGTCCTCGCACTTGATGAGCTCATCTTTGAACTCGCCTTTCGGCAGGCCTTTCATCAGTGCGAAGGCCGCCAGTTCAGTGTTCAGCTCTCGGATTTGCTGAACCTTAGCGTCGAACCTCTTGACGTAGCTCCGGAGGGACTCGTCATCCCCCTGTCGGATAGTCAGGAGATCCGAGGTCTCCACGGCCCTTCGCTTGTTGCAAGCGTACTGGGCTATGAAATTATCCCTGAGGTCGGCATAACAGTACACCGAGCCATTAGGTAGCCCTTTGTACCAACTCTGGGCCATCCCGTGTAGGGTTGTTGGGAAGACTCGGCACCATATCTCATCAGGCTGCTCCCATACCGACATGTAAGACTCGAAAGCCTCGGCGTGGTCGGTTGGGTCACTGTCCCCTTTGTATGATAGGGGCGGCAGCTTCAGTTTGGTTGGCACCGAGACTTCGAGGACGTAGTCATGGAGGGGCTGTCTGACCGCGTGCCGAATGACACGCGGCGATCGGCTCCTCGCATTCCTAGTCCGGCCTCTCTCCTCGTAGCGGGAGGGGCCTCTTGTTATCCGACTCTGGTGAGTCGGGCTCCTTTCTTTGTTTCTTCGGGGGTGACCTCGTTGGTGCCGCGGCGACGCTGTCCTACCGCGAGGGGGGGAGGACTTTGGTCTGCCACTAACAACACGGGCACCCCTGGCGTTTTGGTACACCCAACCTCTTGCATTGCTCCGGTCAAGTTGTTAGGAGTCACTTTATGGACCCTGGTCACCTGTGGGTGTGCTGCCGTCACCGTCGTTGCGGCGGGGGTGATCGGCGTATTACCCATCAGGTCCAGGAGTAGCTTCAATTTGGCTGCATCGACCACATGTCCCATTATAGTGATCTGGCCGGCGGGCAGCGGTGTTTCTGGTAGTATCGGCATCCCGTACGGCGGTTGAATTACTCGGCCGGTGGGGGAATGTTCGATCTCAGAATTAGGTACTGTGTCATCCTGGTAGAATGCAGGTTCGTCGCTCACAATTGCTTCTTGTTGCTTTGACATCTTCTTAGATTTTTGGGTGGGTTTCGTTTTGTGTTTTTAAGGGATTTGACTAGCTTTTAGTATGTTCCCCACAGACGGCGCCAATTGTTCCGGGTGTAATTCGGAGCAGTGTTTGTTACCACGTAAGCTTTGTAGAATGATGACTTTGCTTTACTCTTCCTTTCGGCCTCTCCTGAAACAATGAACAAACTGAGGGCTCGGCTTGGCACCGAGCGTACTCACTCCGACGCTCAAGTCAGTAAACTTAAAAGGGATTAAGTTGTGTGTAACTTGGCAAAGTATATTGTAGAGAGATAAGGGAGTTAATACCATATTAGAGTATTGTGAGATGATTAGGTTATATTTCGGATCCTTTTCTCGTTGAGAGAAGTGGAGTATTTATAGACTTTCACCTTTTGTCACGTACTGGCCAAGTGGCCAAGTGGCTAGCAGGTGGAAAGACCATTCTACCCTCGGTCGAGGGACCCATGGCAGGCCGGCCGAGGGGTCTTGGATATGAGTACGCGGATATGTATCCCGGCTGGCTAGTTGTCCTAGCCGGGACCCAAATGACAGGCCGGCAGGCTGCATCGGCTAGTCTGTCTGATATGTCGAATTGCTGTGGATGTCTTTGACCTTGGTCAATATGTTGACTCGGTCAGCGGGTGCAGAATATGCCCCATCAATTTGCCCCCAGCGTAGTCTATGCCGTGGTATGGGCTCCGATGTGTGTTGAGCGTATATTCTGCGCAAGTAAAAATTTCTGCCCCGGCTTCTTCTTCCTCGGCTTGGTTCTGCTTAGGCCGTACCGTATCCCCCAAGTCATCATTCTACAAAGCTTACGTGGTAACAAACACTGCTCCGAATTACACCCGGAACAGTATGTATGATGAATTTTTTAATATCTCATAATGGTATGCTCTATCAAGTGTCGTATACCGGTTATATTGTTGAGGAACATTAATTTGGTAAGAGAATTATCTAACGGAATATGTCTTATTATCAACCGCCTTGAAAAATTCATAGTAAAAGGGAAGATACTTACAGCTTCCAAAGTCAGCAAAAGGTACATACTGAACCCGGGGATAGTAATGACTTCCTCGGATACAAAGATTCATTTCGTTCTTAAGCAGAGACAATATACATAGAGCCCATGTTACGTAGACGTGACAAACAGATCAGGTATGTCGGGTTCAGGTGTGACATTTAAACAGGTCATGAACTCTTCAATCCAAACCCGACCCAATTAAATCTCGTGTTGTGTTCGTGTCGATCCGGTTACATTAATGGGTCATCAAGCCTCAACCGTAACCCGTTAATTTTGTGTCATGTCAATATTTGAAAAGTGTAAGTATATTTATGTGGAATCAAGAAAAGTTGGGATTAATTTAGTAAATAGATTATTCATGTCGGGTTCGTGTGTAGAGTGCTTAACCCAAACCTAACCCAATTAAATCTCGTGTCATGTTCGTGTCAACCCACTTGCATAAATAGGTCGTTAAATGTCAACCCAAGCCCGTTAATTTTTTATCAGATTCGTGTTGTGTTTTCGTGTCTCATTGTTTATCGGCTCTAATGCTGCCCCGTGACAATAAACAAGAGTTAGGGATAGTCACTAAATCATGTTGAAATTTAATTACCTGCCGAAATCATTTTTTATGAATGGCCAGCTTTATGTAGAAGCGTCAAGAACAACGTCATCCGAGAGATCAAAATTCTACATCGATGATAGAGGACAAATGTATCAAGGCCACAAGAAGGACATTGTTTACAAAGAAGTTTTCACAATTTACCAATTTAAATGTCGTATTATATATTTTGCATGGAGTTCTTGCATGGAGTTTTTAGGGATAAGTAGTCAAAGACTATTTCGGTTAAAAACTGATGGTGCTGAGACAATAAGACGGTAACTCTATAATCCAACTATATCTCTGAATATTAGTATACAACTGATATAGTTAAATATCAAATGTCACAAGGCCCACAACGCTTTCGTTGCGTTTTTGTTATAGGAACTGATGATTAATCTGTTCTCATCTAAATCAACCCCAGAAATTTTGTTTGCTCCCATTTTTAGCATAGTTTGACATTTTGTTAAATTTAATAGTTTTCTATTATCAGACCATGATAACGTAAAATAACGTTTTCAGCAGTACCTTAAAATATACTCCCTCCGATCCAGACAGATGGTAACACTTACCTAAAATGGATGAACCACACCAATGGTAACATACCATATTTGACATGAAAAATAACTAAATTACCCTTACATCAACTACCTATTTACAATTTTACCATCCACTCACCCACTCACCAACTACCTATTTAATCCACCTAAACTCATGTGGCCCCAATCAATATTTTCTACTTTACCCCTCACTTTTCCACATTTTCTTAAATAATCACTTTTTGCTTATGTTTACATCTGTCTGGATCGGAAGGAGTATACTACTAACTGAAGTTGCCACATATGATACGTGTTTAAAGACTACTAATTCTATTGGAATTCAGTTTGAATTTGATTTTGCGAGATGTTTATAAGGAGTAAATACTCTTAATTGTAAATAGTTAGGGTAAAATTATGTTGTAAGAGATCTATGAGTAAATATTTTTCCTCAAAGCACTAAATATATATAATTATGATACCTGCTGTTTTTTATAAAATAGTTTGCAAAACTCATAAAGACATGTCTCCGTTATTAAGGGTTCATAATGATGAGTTCCACCAAGTTTATCGAGAGAGTGTTTTGTATTTAATTAAAAACCGGTTGTACCTATAATAATGAAAAAGTTAGCTACATACTATAACTTTATGCTAATCCATGGCAAAACTTTTATGCTAAAACCTCCAATAATTCATCGGTTATCATCTACACCAATCACGAATTTTTTTTCATCAATGACAACATAGTAGAACTTTTTTTTTTTTTTATCAAGTTAAGAATATATTTTTACAAATAATCCTAATGGAAGCCCCGTGAATCGCACGGGCTTTCCAACTAGTCGAGTATGATTTTGGAAAAGAAATACACTCGTATTTGGATTGGATATGAATGTTTGAAGTTTACAACATTGTTTAGGCAGACAAATTAGGCTCAATCAATTGGGCCCAAATATAAGTCTAAAGCTTCTGAGACCCCTGTCGAAGCCCAAAAGCAATAAACATGATGTCTAAATGGGTTAAAACATGCTCGACGGTGCTAGCGGCAGCCGAGGCTTAAACCCATGTCGAGTCGAGATTACAGAATTCTGCGCGGAGCAGACAAGAGCTCTTATCTCATGACAAGTCAGCAGTACGAGCGAGTCCAATCGACACCCTCAAGCCGTACAAGTGTTACCTATAAATTTGGAACACTATTAACCTCCTAAGATATCTAATCTTCAACACTCTTTCTCAATGCATCTCTTCACGAGTAACCTTATTGACCCTCACTAAGTATAAAAGTTATAGGTATCTCAGAGGCTTTCTCGAAACCCTTTTAGACTAGGCTTTCTCCCTGTTATAGGCACATGCGGCCAAGAGGAAGAGAATCAATCAAAGAACCTCATATCCAAGCAAAAAATACAACCATCAAATCAAGCTTAGCACAACTCTAATCATCCATAAACTCGTGTTTAAAAGTCCCTCCATTCCAATCAATTTCATACATTTGATTAAAATATAACTCACATATATTCAACGAACGTATAGAAATGATTGAAATGGAGGAAGTAATATTTAACCTTAAGTGTATCTAACTATACTCGAAACATATATCAATCAAGTTCGGATATAATAAATCGACTCTTAATCTCACACAACTCGATTCAACTTGATTATTTACATCCACCCTAATTATGTGATAAAATTGATAATCCTATAAAGTAAAAGACAAACTAAAAAAGAGAGAATTAATGTTGAGATTTTTATTAACGACTAAGTAACAATTAGAGTATAACAACTTGTAATGACAACCTTTAAACAATCTTCTAATGACAACTAAGCGTAATAATTTCACGTTGACCACTTTAATAAGTATGGGAACCACGGTAGTTTAATGACAATATATTGATTTCACACTATTTGTTTATTTATTTTTAAGAAAACATGTCTCGAAAGAAGGATAAAGGGCCCTGTTTAAGGTCCTACCACCTGAGGAGATTAAAACGTGGCAATGAGATTAGATAGATCTCGGAAGAAGCCTGAAGAAGCCTACGGATTTCGCCTCTGAAATCTACCTTCTAGACGTTTTCCTTGACGGGCCAAGTTTCCTTTCCTCACTTGTGATGTGAAGCCGCCGGGAATACAGGCTTTCATAAAAGAAAAAGCCACTGTAGCTTTCCCCGTGCCCCCTTCGTCGGGTGGTGCTTGCATGGGGGGGGCCTCAATCAAAAACTTTCTTAAGCAGAACAGGCTTTAGAGCCGCCTCAAGGGGTAAGTAAATAAAATGGCACATATTTTAAAATGAACCAATTTTATATTGTTAAATAATGATGAGTTATTAACTCATATCCTAAGTATTTAAATGAAGTACTCCGTATTCATTTTCAGTTCGCATCTATATTATTTATTCTCTAATATAATAACGCTATGGAATTTGTTAAGTGCTACATGTTGGCTAAATTGACACGCTTCCCTTATATAATTTTTTTCGTAACGAATCTAATGATATAATTTTCATTACTTTTAGACGGTTATATTATTTAAAATTTAAATTGAAGCTTATCTAAAATGAAGAAGGTGGAAATTAAATATCTATCCTCCTAAGTCCCATCATTTAGGAGAAATTAGGATTTGCTTACTATAGTATTGCTTAAGACACACATCCAATGTGTATCACAACCAATGTATTTTAAGCGTGTGGATAGGTAGAAACCGACTTAATATATGCATTGTAATTTCTATATTATAGTCTGCCTGGTGGATACTCGATCGAGTACGTGTGACACTCGATCGATTAAGTCGGTTATGCGGGTTATTTTAGCTGGGTTTTGTTAGTAACACACTAACACGTGATTAATATATAAAGTCTTCCATCACTTTCTTTGTCACTTTTCACCTTTTCTAAAACCTTTTAAAAAGAAAACAAGTTACGTTGCTCTCTTTCGTCGCGTTGCTATCAAATCCCAAAGGCTAAGGTTGTCGGATCGTCACGTTCTTTACACCGTTGAGTTCGTCGTGTGAGGGTATGATCCTTGTATAGTTTTTAACTTTTTATACCTTTTCGTTGATTTTGTTTAAAACCCTAATTAGGTATTTTGGTGGATTTTGGGAGTATGATGTGTATTAGATAGTAATTGTATGATTGTGTTATTATAGGAGGTGATTGCGTTGAAGAACAGTTTTGATTAACTGATTGTGACGATCTAGGTGTTTGTCTTTTCAGGTAGGGTTTCCCTACTCGGTTAGTGATTACATAATGTTGTTGATGGTGGTTTATTGTTGTTGATTCATATCGTATTGAAATTGGTAATTGTTGTTGTATAATGTGGTTGGTTGTGATTGTTTGTCTGTGGTTCTCGAGATGCGTCCTCGGATGAGTGTAGTCACTTGCGATGGTGACTACAAGCCCTTGATTCGCTCTCTGTGGAACCCGCCACAAAGAGAATGTGAACATTAAGGAACATGGGTTATCGTTCGGATGAGATGAGCGGAGCTTAGGTGAGAACGGCTGCGGTCCCCCACTGGCGGTGTGGAATACTTGTTGAAATGGGCTTAATGTGTAGTCAGGTATGTGGAGTTGTGATGAAGATTGCTAACTTGTGCTTTGTTTCTGTTGTATTGTTTCTGTGTAATCCGTAACTAAATCCGTTTAAATGTTTTGAAAACTGTGGTGATTTATTCGGGGTGGTAAATTCTTTAATATGGCCCACCCGTTACAATCTTAAGAGGTAAATTCTTTAATGTGGCCCAGACCATATCGGGTCCGAACCAAATCCGCATTTTAACAACTCTAATGTGTACCTATGTCCTCCCAATTCTTATATTCTACACTCATGTGTAGGATACTACATACTCCCTCCACTCCCCACTCCCCACTCCCCACTCCCCACTCATCCTCAACTTCCCCCTTTTTTTTCTTATTTTCTTTTTTTGCTTTTTTTTTCCTCATAAAATTTTAAAACAAAAAATTAACTTCTACTTTTAAGAAAAAGCTACCACGGTCATATTCAATTTAAATGTTACGTAGCGTTACATTCACGATATGACACTATTATATTCATTTTAAGTTTAGTGAATATGACAATAGTGTTTAATGAATATGTGCGTTAAAGTGCGATATTCACAATAGGACACTATCATATTCACTTTCAGTTTTGTGAATATGACGGTATAGTTTGATGAATATGTATTATGTGGTGTGATATTCATCCCATAATTCTATTATATTCACTTACACTTGAGTGAATATGACATTTATAGTTTAGTGAATATGATTTTATTGGTTCAAATATATTGAACAATAATCATGAACGTTTAATATCATACCAAAATCGTATAATACAAAATAATTAAAGGAAAAAAATTATGTGATATATGAATATGTCAATTACGTTATGTGAATATGTGAGAAAAAATAAAATAAATAACAAAACATATCAAATATGATCTCTATTTGTAAAGGAAAAAAAATTATGAATAATAATATATTTTTTTATTATTTTCTAATTTATTAAATTTATGATTTATTTATTATAAGAAAAAAATTAAGAAAATAGAGTACCATGCACCATACTCCTGGGTGCATGGTATAATTTACCTATGTCCTCCTATACTTGGCCTTTTAACAGCGAGGAGTTCCTTTACCGTTTCTCCTTCCACTCCCTTGTTCAATTTAACCTAGATAATAATAATTTCCCTCTTTCTTCCTTCAACTTCCACACCATTTTTACCCGACTTCTACCACCGCCAATCCGCCGTACTACCTTCCCTCTCACTTAAGTAAGTTGTATTTCTTCCACATCAATTTATGGTTTAATTATCAGAACTTTGATTTGTGCTTCCCAATTTTCGTAATTTTCTGTTTTTTTTTTAAGGGTTTTGCAGCTTGTTTCGGTCTTGCAGCTTGTCAATGTAGGGTTTTGCAGATTATTCTGTAATTTTCTTTTTGTTTTTTTAGGGTTTTGCAGCTTGTCAATTTAAAGTTTTGCAGCTTGTTTCGGTTTTCTATGTTTTGTTTGATGGATCTGTGTATGTTCATTGTTTTATCGGAGGTTGCCGGTCGGAGAAGGAGACCGTTGTAGTCGTTGGGGAGCGGATATGTTTATGTTCATTGTTTAGAGTTTAAAATCAAGCAAATATATGCTATAGGAGCTTGCCTTCCCCTTTTTGCTTAATGTTATTCCCATGTTATATACCAAACGTTTGCTTTTCCCTATGTGGTACTAGAATGCTTTGTTTTTTATTCTGTATTTTGTATACTGGTAGGAATGAGGTGATCATCTTAAGTAGTATCTTCAGGGTGGTGTTTTATTTTTGGCTGGACACGGGACTATACGGTTGATCAGTTTGTATTTTCTTAGGGTTGATTCTTTTTAGTACTCTTTAAGCTTGTTTATGGTATTAAATATTGGTCTGAGATGGGATATTACAACCGAATGTCACGGCTTGGCCTTGGTCGTTGCGTTATAAATGCAGCCTTTTATGTCTCAAATGGGTTTAGGCCTTTAGGGAACCTTGGAAACCTATTAATGGTTGTTTGGTGCTTTCTTCGTGCAGATAAAATACTGATTCTTCTTCCTGTTGTCTCTATCACCACGATATTGTGTATACATGTATTGTTTTGCTGGGTCTACAACTCCACATCAAGAGGGTTATGGATGCAGAAGACACCTCAATCTGGAAACCTATGTTAAAGACACCTGCCTCGACATTTTTGTTTGGTTTGTTGGTGGTCTTAGAGCGTTCCATTTTAAACCTTATTACGTGATTAGTACCAAGCAGGTATTATGCACCCTCTACAAGTTTACATGTTATAGCTTTATACTTTTTCCATTTCGTTTTTAGTGGCATCGCCTAATCAAATCGGTCATTTTAAGAAATCATGATGAAATATCAAATTGGCATTTGACTTCAAATTATAAAAGCTTTATTTAATCAAGAAAGAGTGTTACCGAAAAGAGCATTTGTTCCAAGTCTTCATTTTTCCAAAGTAAAAAAGGTGTATTATTTTGGAACAACTTACACATAAATAATGCTTTAAATGAAGCTAGGCAGTATTATGATGCCCTATTTGTTTCAAGTCTAATAACCAGCTCGTGCATACTCACATTTGCAAACAACTTACTAAATTTCAGATATAGATATGATCGAGGAACAAGCCCATACATTAAGGAGGTAGTAGAGAATTTGAAGGAGGTGTTTTGTACGCGTATTCATCCTTCAAAGAAGAATTCTGGCCCACGGTGCCCAATGAGCCTCTGCTGCCATCCAGACCATGGGTGCTGGATGCAGCCTTTGTTAGTTCGAACATGGGGATTGGAGAAGGGTATGGATGACATGGAGATGGACCGAAAAGCTACGTGGGACGGTAAATTTGGGCCAGGCCTTGAGTCTTATCAAGGGCAATTGGGGGCGCATTGACCTCCTTATCAAAGATAGCAGATTAGGAAACGCATCTCCAGCTGACATCAGGTCCCACTCGGATGAATTAGAGGACTGTCCCAGAGTCCACCCAGATGATCTAGCTGGGGCCGACAAAGAGGGGGTAGCAGTAATAGTCCCTAGTTGTCGGGTGCAAATCATCTTACTGAAGTGAAGTCATTATTTGCAATGCTCTTCTAATGAAAAGAAGATTACAGGTGTACTTTGAGTAAAATTTGGAAAGTTAAAAGGCTGATAAGAGTTTGGATTGGAAAAAAAATGTATTCCGATAGCAAGGCTTATCCTTTTGATGCTCATGATGGTCAAGGTTGTCATGCTAAGAAGCAAGTCTTATCATTTGGAGCGTGCTTTTATACAACACGTCTTCTTTTGCAGGTATACTTTATCTCTTCTATAGAGTAGGTTGTGGAATATTACTAGCATACCGTCCTTTTCAAGTTTCTGTCCTTGCTTTGATCTGACTTACAAAGATAAATGGGATCGCTTAGGCGGTGTGATAAGAATTGCATCACCAGTTTGTTTGTATTTGCTTAATGCAAGGTGTTCATTTTGTACTTAACTTTTAGGAGTACGTTTTACAGCAGGCCATAGAGAATTAGGGATACATACATCTGATATAACATTCACCCTTCTGTGGTTTTTAGATTTTCTCTCACATCTTAATTTTTATACTATATATTAGGGCACTTGAATTTGTTTGTGAAACCGACTTGATGTCAACCGTCATTTGTCTTTTTGAATCTCATGTCAAAATTAATTAGCTTAAATGCAAGTCTTCCACTTCTTTTGATATCAATGGAGGCTGCCTATTTATCATTTGGAGGTAAGAGGGGTACGGACGTAATGTGTAGTAACCTTATTCAAAGGTGCGCAACTGTTCTCAGTTAAACCAGATTAAAATTTAAAACTTCAATGAGAATTATGCTAACTCACGATACAAGCACTAAGAATTGCATGCCTTTTAATGACCCACTTTGCTTCTTTAATTTTCCATCAATTTAAAAATGAAGAATTTGAGTCCTCAACTAACTAGGAGTCAATTAAAGGTCTTAATGAGAAGTAATCAAGCTATTTTTTTTGCCAATGTGTTGTGGATTTCTGTTAAAATTAACTTAAATTCTTTTTTCAGACACCATCTTTTTTCTTCTCTTTGATTGTCATCTGGTAAATTGTTATTTTAGGAGTTGAGTCAAATTGCATTCGAGCATTTTATTCTGACGTTTTAGAATCTTAGACATGCATATAGACATAAGAGAATAACAGTGTTGTTTGAACAGGAAATGGCAAATAATCACATTTATATGTTAGAGCTAGATTTCAAGGAGATAATTTTTTTTTTCTTTCTTTTAAAGTTTGATCAAATGTTATAGTGCGTTTGCGTGTTTCTTTTAGTTAATTTTTTTTTGAATGGGCTACACTGTTTGGCTTTCTGAAACAATGCTACAATTAGACCTGTGCTCGGGCCGGGGCTAGGGCCGGGCCGGGCTGGCCAGTGGGCGGGGCGGTCTCTCCTGATCAAACCCGGGCCTGGCCAGGGAGAAGGGATGGGCTTGGTCGGGTCGGGTCGGGTCGGGCTGAGACATGCTTGACCCGGGCCAGGACCCGAGGCGGGCTAAGGGCGAGCCGAGCTGGCGGGCCTTACCATTTTATTTTTTTATTTTTTATTTTTGCTAAATTGGCGGGCTGAGGCCGGGCCGGGCCGGAATTTCAGGACCCGGGCCGGGCCAGGGTTAACGGCATGCTGAGGCCGGGCCGGGCCAAGTTGCATAAAATAACGGGCCAAGACGGGCCGGGTCAGCCTGTGCTGATGGCCAGCTCTAGCTATAATCAGTATAATGTTCTTCGATGTATTATGTAGGCAGTTTTTTGTGAAGATGATTGTAACATATTTTTATATGTTTTTATTTTTTTTAATTTTTTTTGGTGTGAGGGGGTGGGGATATAATATCTCTGTCCTGGGACATTGATGCTACGTAATATAATTTTGGGTATTGCCGTATAGGTCATGGTGATGTACCATGGATTATGATAATTGAAAACATTACAGACCGACCTATGTTTGTGACTGAGATGAGGTATAGACTGTTTGTGTCCTTGTTGTTTCTGTGTGTCAGTATGAACTTAAGAATTTTTTTTGATAATGGAAATATCTCATTCCTCAAATTCAGTATTATGGATGAACAATTTTTCATTTGTATTTTGGGTCTCAATTTAAATTTTCTGACCATCTAATGGTTAGCCAGCTACTCCTGTAACCAGTAATAGTGTATTACTCAAACTCTCTTGCAATTATCGGGCAAACGCATGTTTGAACTTTGGTAGCCGGATTAGCCGTATTGGTAATCAATCATGTTGATATGTGGTTATATTATTCGAGGTCATTAGTTTGTAATTGGTTACACTTGTGGTAGTTATGGTTGATTAGGTGCAGTCAATAATAATTTTTGATGGCACTTAGTATTGTAAATGATTTGACTTTCGAAAGACTAGAGTCATAGGGGATAGATGAGTGAGTAGAGTTCGACGGTGTTAGAGGAAGTTAGTTGGATTGTTGGAGCATTGGTGTTTATGGGATCGGAATATGTACGAAGGCACGAGGAGTTTTTTGTTGTTTGTATTTTATTATTTGGGAATGAGAGGGGGCACGGTTAAATTTTCAGTTTAAACTTCTCCTAATTATGACTTCTAATATTTTTCACCAAAATTTGATAAACTTCTTATTTCAACACATATATCTGATATTCGGGGATGCTCCTTAACCGTAATTTTCTCATCTTCTCAAATTTGTCTATTTACCTCTATGTTACGTCTCATCTATTTCATCTATCCAGTTGTCGACTTAGTTAGTTGTTGAATCGAGTTATGTTTGGCTTGAGTGTACGACCATACTTAGACTAGGACAGTATTTTTATCGTCATCCCATTGTAGGGGTTACACGTAGTGGTATTGACAAACCAAGGTTTCAGCGTGGGGGATTAACGCTACTTTGGCTTCTCTTCTTATTTTGCTTTAACATGATAACTGCAGTTGTCTACTTATGATGTTGTTTGGTCGTGTATGGAGTTATTATGATGTAATATGACTTTGGAGATCGTGTGAGTTGCTCCCCAGTGAAATGTGGCCATAATTTATGATGGAGTCGCAAATACTTGGATGATTTATTAACTGCTTGGGTTGGTTGGGCTAGTGAGCGAGCTGAATTTTTTAAGTTTAGTTATAATTCGATGATTCCGCCACCTAGGGCATTTGTAATAATGAACTTGGATATATCAATTTCTTTATTGTATGGAAAATCGGGTTGTTACAGTTCATATGAGAGCGGGTTACTCTCGACGCCTACGTGATAACCCAAACTAAAAAGGAAATAGAACTTTGATTACCTTAAGTATTGACTAATTGAGAGTTGGGTTGAACTGCCTTTTGATGTATTTATTATTTTTCATTTTAAAATATTGTAAAAAAATTATTATGAAATGTATACTTGTATAATAGGGTTTTTTCATATCGAACATAATGATGTCTAATTGTCTATTACGTAGGTAGAAGTAGTACACTATGTCACTATCCCGCGTTTCCTTCTCCTCCTATCACTTTCAAGTCTAACCTGGAATTTAAATTGTATGACAAACTGCAAATTACTGTCAACACAAATTCTCATTCAATTGGTCTCCCTTGTGATGGGTTACCATTTGTGGCGGATATTTTGTGAGTTAAAATGGTAACAAAATGGGTTAGTGGAGAAACGGGACCACATGAATAGTGTTGCAGAGAGAGAAATTTGCCATAAAGTGGGAAGCACATGACAAACTGCAAATTACTGTCAAATAAAATTTATTTTCCATTTTAATTAGTCATTATCCATTACTTCCTATAAAGGGGTATGTCTTAAAACACAATAGGTCTTGGTATAGACGGGTGGGGCGAACAGACGGGTAAAGACCTCTAATAAAATGGGTAGGGGGGACAAGGTGGGGCACCCCTCATGTGCTTCCCACTTTATGGCAAAATGGGTCATTTGTGAGGGAAAATGGTATCCGTCTATACGTATAGACGGATAGTGCCCGTCTATAATCAGAATTTGTGCTTAAAAAAATGTTGACTTTATGGGTCATGACAATTCTTTTTCCTTTATTTTTTTGCTGAAAGCGACCTATATGTGGACTCTATGTGACCATCATGCAACAGCTTATATTCAGTGCACAGTAATTCATTCCTTAAACTTTTGTCCCTAACCTCAATTTTTATTTTCTTAATCAATTAATCAACTTTTATTTTCTTAATCAATTAATCAATTAATCCATGCTATGGAGAATAACCAATCTTCACCATCATTGTCAGCACTGCCGCCATCAATGGGAATCATTGTCGTAAGAGATGATGGGTCTGGATCTACTACATCTACTGGAGTCAGTAACACTCAGGGTAAATTTTCTTTGCTAAAATAGTTCAAGTAGTATAGTATTAAATTCTAGTACTACTTTGCTTTATTGAGGAGCATGATAGTTATGGATTAGTTAAAATTTGTGTCTTTATGGTATTAATTAATTAAAAGTGTAGGTGCGTCACTGAAAGTTGTGGGACATGGAATCTGGGAAATTCCAATTTATTATGGATTGTCACTTTTCAGTTGAAAAAAGAAGAGAATTTAATTGTCCAGGGATTTTATTGGCTAATTACATTATTTTATTCTACTTCACTGACGACAATAAATCTGAAAATCTTCATTGGGACATGTGAAGGGAAATGGGTTTACAATTCTAATCGAATAAACTACTTCCTTTATATCAATCATTTGTTTATACATAATTTTTCATTTGTTATGTATAATATCCGTCACGAGCTTTTGACGGGTCAAATAAACCACTTGGGTAATGCTTGACCCGTCATAAGATTGAGACGGATATTCTCGTCACAAGGGAGACTTTACTGTTTATATTTATTTGAAATTATAAGTATGATTTAAACCCTTTATAAAAACAGAGGACTTGTAAGCAGGGGACCCCTCTGTCATACTCTTGGACTCCTGAAGTTGGGTCATTATGTGATGATGACTGATTATTTAATGTTAGATTTCCTGTTTATCAATGATTGTGTGGTCAGGTTATTATAGTCCATTTCAAAAAGTTCTTTGGTGGGACGGTTTTATAATATCGGTTTTATTATCAAAAGAGACAATACAAAAGATGACTACTTTCACTATATGAGTTACAATAAGAGGCGATATTTGTCTAGAATATAAAATCGTCTCATGGCCAAATTGATTGTATTTGTGATTTCAAAAGATTAGAAAATCTAGGAGAAGACTAAGGAGAGGAAAAAGGACTCCGTTGAGAAACGGAATCGTGTTCACCATGAAATGATTTTATATCCTTGATACTCCCTCCGTCCCAATATTTGTTTAGATTCGATTAAAAGTAAACAAATGATTGGGATGGGGGAAGTTTAATCAAGCTATTTTTTTTAATCGAGCAAACTTCTATGTTTGCGTTAACCTTAATCTGAACATGGTTGGATATTTTTTTATTTGCATTTTGCAAGGTTCCGCTCCTGCAGGAAGAAGCAATAACAACCATTTTGTAACTGATTTCATCAACTTATTTCTGCGTAACCAGTGGCTGCAAATCCTTATGATATGGATGAATATTATCCAGAAGATTAGAAATGGTACCCTGCATGTGATAGACGAAGTCACGCCAACAATGGGACTGGCGTTATTAGCGGTCGGCATCCAGAACATCTATGAGGTTAAATATGCTCAGGGGATTGCCTTGAAACAGAACCTAATCCAAAAGATGAACGGGATTGCGGTTCTACTCTTACTGTTTGGGCTTTTCATGCCCAGACATGCCGGGGGGCGCATTGCCTTGACGGGTGGTGTCCTTCTCATGTCCGGAACGGCAATATCTCTTGCCTTTATATAGGTGAAATATGCATAGAAGTTGTGAATAGATAAAATACATAATTAAGATTGTGTTTTGTACAGAGTGGGTAGATATTAGATTGTAAATAGAACAAAGTCATTAATTAATATATTACAATTGTAGATAATCTCAAAAGAAAGGAAGATATTTGTACCATTCTAAATATTTGGAATTCTCAAGTTATTATATGACTTGTTAAAATGTTTACATTGTGAATTGTGATGGAAATCCTCTTGTATAAATAGAGGGGAAGAATGGCAGTGACTCGATTTTGTCAATTTTCAAAGAAATATCCTCGTGCTAATTAGAGTAATTTAATTGCGTGACAAAATCTTGGGAGTGAATACAAGAGCATGGGTGCATGACAAAATCTTGGGAGTAAATACAAGACTGTTTTAAATTTTGAGTCCACTACACGAATCAATTAATCGCAGGACAAAATCGTGTTTAATAGCATTTAACCTTGTATGTATCTAATTATACCCGAAACATATAGGGAATATCAATTAAGTTTGGATATAAATCGCCTCTTTATACCATACAACATCCGCACTAATTATGTGAAAAAAATGATAAACCTTAAGTAAAAGACAACATAAAAAAGAGAGAATTTTAGTGGAAGAAAAGAACAAAGGTAAATAATGTTGAGATTTTTATTAAAGACAAAAGAAACAATTCTTTATAATAACAACTTACAATGACAGCTTTTAAACAACCTTCTAATGACAGCTAAGGGTAACAATTTTTGGTGGACCACTTTACTAAGTATGGGAACCATGATGTGTACACTATTTGATTATATATTTTGAAGGGAAAAATGTCTCAAAACATTAAATTAAAATGACGTTCTAGAATGAAACGATTTCGAAAACGCGATTGTTTTTAAATTTTAATTAGCCCTGCATTTTACACTATTGAACTCAAAACATTAAACTAAAATGACGCTCTAGAATGAAACGATTTCGAAAACGTAATTGTTTTTCGATTTTAGTTAGCCCTGCATTTTATACTATTGAATACGGACGAGTTATTAACGGTGTCCTTGACTCTTTGCTCCTTAATTAAAGGTGTTGTGCAGTGTGCTGACAGAAATGGTGTGCTGTGTGGGTCATTATGCGTAGTAATGATTATTTAGTCACTTTTTGGTATACACAAGTACCAAAAAACAGAGGACTAGGCAAGGGACCCCGTCCTACTTTTGTACTCCTAAAAGTTTAGCATATCATTTGTCAATTTGTCACACGAGGTACAACGTTTTTCTGTTGCACTATATTATTCTGGTTAGCTTATCATAGTCCCTACTCCCTCCCAAGGTTTTGTGTTTGTGACGGTTTATTCCCTCCCCAAATAAGGTATCGATTGGGTTATAATTTTGTCAATTGGTCTCCCTTGTGACGGGTTACCATTTGTGACGGATATTTTGTGAGATAAAATGGTAACAAAATGGGTTAGTGGAGAAAGGGGACCACATGAATAGTGTTGCAGAGAGAGAAAAAGTGGGTACATTGTGAGGTAAAATGGTATCCGTCTTCAGCTTGTGACGGATATGTCATGTCTTCAATGAGAATTTGTGTAATTTTGTTGGGTCACCTTGTTGGATAATGGCTCTAATTGTCTTTTTGTTCCACATTGGAAAAATATTAAGTTGTTTTTGAAACTTTTTTTAGATGTTTTCATAGGTTTAATTTCCGAGACTGATTGGCGCAGTCTATGGAATTGACTGTTGTGGTCATCCAAACTGATCGCCCGATTTACCATGCTTTCTTATTTTCCAAAATTTGATTTCGTTAATTTTAAGTCTTTTTAGCCTATATAAACAAGTCTTCTCCTTTAGTTTGAGGGACAACAAAAAATCATTCTTCTCCCATACATTCTTAAGAAATACGGAGTATTCTTTGAGGTTTTCTGTCAATGATCTTGGTTATTCTCATCTGAGTCTTTGCCTACACCGAAGTCGCAACGATTGTGTTAATCCTGGGGGTCGAATGTCTACACCGAAGTCGCAGCGATTGTGTTAATCCTGGGGGTCGAATGCCATTGAGGCCGTGTGTAGTAGATGAGGCATATTTGACTTTAGGACAGTGACCTCAAGTCACGTCACAACCTCCTCCTTATCCAGATAAGCTCTCTCCTTTTACTATTTCATAACTATTTATCATAATTACAATTATATTATTTACTTTATAATACATAAGCTAATTTGTCCGAGACATGTTATGTTATTTCGCTACTAGTTATACTTTCTGTATAACACACCTTAAACCTTAAATTAGGATTAAGGGGCATGATTTTAGTGACCTTGAAATACTCAGGGTCAATTGGTAACTTTCAGTTGAGTTGGTGACCGGGTAGGTGTCACTCTTCCATTGGCTGGAAACAATAAAAGGACCCGCCGTCAAAACAAAGGGAAGGTGATCGACCTTTGATTGAGTATGATGACCTGATAGGTGTCACTCTCTTATTGGCTAGAAAGTGGAAAATGATTGGATTGCTTACCTAGGTCGTGTCTTTCTGTTTGAAAGGGTTAAAGTGGGTCAAGATAATTAAGGTGTGATTAAGAGGGAAACTATTAGTGACCCGATTAACTCGACCTTTTCTGATTGTATGTAGTTATGTAAAAGAGAAGATGGTTTTAACAATTATGTAAGTGTAAAGTTGTAAAATCATTGGACATAAGTATTTAGTGAGCCATTATCTACATAATATTAATTAAGCTAATTTCTCATTGGCTTGTTTATACGGTTTAGTCACCATTGTTCTTCACAATTTGGTTGTAGTTGGGCTAGGCTATGACAAATTCCGTCACAAGCAAAACTTATTGTATTACTAATATCACTTTGGAAAAGAGTGTGGTCGAGTTGATTCTTATTCGTCATTCCACCAATTTCTGAGTTCTACCAATTTTTCATTGAATTATACGAGTATATTTGTATTATGCGACGGAAAAGATAATCATATTACGATAAATATTGATCAATACGTAGTATATGTTTAAAGGGGTCATGTTACATGAATATTAATCAATTTTTATGTCAGCGCATGTATAAAATAACTTGTCATACAAAATAATTACAAATAAATTGTCTTTGACTTTAGTCATAATTTGTCACTTTTAAATAAGTTTTAATACAAAAAAACAGAGGACTAGTCTAGGATGCTTTTGGACTCTTCATGTTTGGCACATGATTTGATGATGACTGATTTTTTAATGTTTGATTAAGTTTTTCCGGTTGATCAAAGATTGTGTAGTCCGGTTATCATAGTACATTCCAAAAAGTCTTTGGTTGGACGGTTTTATAATATCGGTTTTATTATCAAAAGAGACATACAAAGGATAATTACTTCGTATTTTAATAAGAGGCGGTTTTACAGTAATATTAGTGTAAAGTCGTACAATCATTGTACACAAGTATTTTGTGAATTCATTCACTCTTTATTAGTTATAAACTATTAAATATAAGGCTATGTTCTTTTGGACTGAAACCGATCTGAACTGAATTAAACTGAACTTATTGTAATACTCCGTATTTATATGTCTTGGGGTACTCTATCGAGTAGCCCTTACTCTGTCGAGTAAGGGCAAGTTGCGAAATAAAATAGTTTCTGACCTGTTGGGTACTCGATCGAGTAACTGGGGTACTCGATCGAGTAAGGGGGTACTCGATCGAGTACCTTGGGTACTCGATCGAGTGTCCGGTTTTACGGGGAGATTTCTCGGGTTTTGTTAATTATGCGATTTAGGTATTTAAGTATCGTCGTCATTGTTTTAAATCACTTTTACAAAACCTAAAACCCTGTTTAAGAGAGAAAGCAACCAGTTCATCTTCCTAATCGCATTCTTAGCAATTCCGGAGTTGGACGGTCGAGTTCTTGTCGTTATTCGTATCGTTGAGTTCCTTGCGTCGAGGGTAAGATCTACGTACCCTTTTTATTGTCTTTCCCTTGTTTTGGTTAAACCCTAATTTAGAGATTGGGGGTTTTTATGTGTAGTATGTGATGTGTAGCCTTTATGTGTTATATGATAGGAGGAGGGTTCGTAGAAGAGGCTTTTTGATACAGCTGTTGATACCGTCGATCGATTGTGCTTTCGGTAGGATTTCTACTCGGTATTAGTCCCATAATGGGATATTGGTGATGTGTTGTATTCAGTTGTTTGATATAATGATTGTCTTGTGTTTGTGGTTGTGATTCTTGTTGATGGTTCTCGAGATGCGTTCTCGGTGAGTGGGGTCACTTGCGGGAGTGACTTCACGCCCTAGTTTCGCCCTTCGTGGAACCCGCCACGGAAGGGGATGTGCACATTAATGGACGGGGTTATCGCTCGGTATGATGAGCGGGGCTTAGGTGGGAACGGCTGCGGTCCCCCATCGGCGGTGGGTCCAAAGTGGACGATCGTATTGAGATGATGGGAATTGGTTGGTGGTGTGTGTGTGTGTGTGTGTGATTAAATTGTCTGTTTATCTTATTATTGTTATCTATATTGATTGTGTGATTAGTAATCGACCCGGTGTTGTTTTGTAAACTGCGGTGATCCATTCGAGGATGGTGAGCAGATATTGAGCAGGTATTGAGATGAAATCTTGGGATATTTGGGATAGTGGGATGCCACGACATGATGATATGAGTCTTCTTCGTAGCCTTTAGTTTATTTATAATTGATTAGACGATCGATTTGAAATAATGTATCGTACTTTTGGTTTGGTTTGAGGATTGTATCTATTCACTAAACTATTTATATTAAACGTTGTTTCTTTATTGTTGTTCGATTATCATTGCCTCGGGTAAAGAGATGGTAATGTCTTCATACGAGTGGTCTGGTAAGGCACTTGGAGTATGGGGGTGTTACAAATGGTATCAGAGCGACGATCCTGAAACCTGTAACCAATGAACTTAATGAACATATGGAGTCAATTAAAATGAACCCGGGGTAAAAGTTATAGGAGCTAGTGCAAAGGCTTGGGAGACGTCCTAAAGTCGCAGGGGTCGCCCTACAACTTTGAACCGGTCACATGGGGGAAGTGTTTGTCGAGTCGTATGTGTGTTTGGTTAACTGGTTTATGAATGTGATGGAATGTGTTAATTGTTGGATGTTGAAGTAGAAAGTTGAGCATGTGAAAGAAAATGGTGATATGAGGAAACTTGTTGATGAGATGATAACATGTTGGATGATTTACAATGTGGCATTTAATAATATGATGAAATGATTTCGCGGATAGTAGAAAAAAAATGCGTAGTATGCTTATTATGATATAATGTGACTTATAAAGTTTAGCATGTTAGCATATGACGTAACATGCGGGTAGCTTCTACGAATTAGTGCTACTCGATCGAGTGAGACTGACTCGATCGGGTGGGTTTTTGGCGATTTTGAGTCCAGAATCGAGTTTTGGGGCACTCGATCGAGTAGCTAGGGGTACTCGATCGAGTAGAAATCACTCGATCGAGTAGCCTAGATACTCGATCGAGTAGGTAAGAGATCGGAAGGTCCTGTTTGGGTTGGAGTTTGGGTACTCGATCGAGTACGTGGGGCACTCGATCGAGTAGCCCGTTACTCGATCGAGTGTGTTTGGGAACTCGATCGAGTGGGTTCTGGGCAGCGTGTTTTCGTGTTTTGAGGTTTAGTACGTGTGTTTATGTTTACCCTTCTTATATAGCTTCAAGATGCCGCCCAAGAGAACTGCTTTGTATGCGAGAACTGAGCTTATGAACACGGATGACATCGTTAAGATGTTAGAGCACCAGGATGCTCTTACTGAGACCCTGAAGAGAGTGAATGAGGATAAGGATAAGGGTAAGGAAAATGAGGTTGATCATTCTAAAATCAGCCTCTATATTGCGAGGTTTAACCCGAAAGAGTACAAGGGAGTTGGGGAGCCTAATCTGCTTGATAGTTGGCTGAGAGAGATGGAGAACATCTTAGACCTGGTTCATTGTCCTGATGAGATGAGAGTGGAACAGGCTGCGTTCTATCTGAGGGAGGCAGCAGGCAAGTGGTGGGATTCAGTGAAGGTGAGTGCTAAGGAGATATACACTAACCAAGGCTTACCTGCTATACCTTGGGAGGAGTTTCGTAGGGCTGTGAGGAAGGAGTTCGTACCGGAGCATGTGAGGAGTAAGTTGAGGGAAGAGTTTGATAAGTTTAAGATGACCGCTGAGATGTCGGTAGCCGAGTACTACAGACAGTTCAATGAGAAGTCCAGGTATGCTGAGGATATGGGTTTGAGTGAGGAGAACCTGGCATTGAGGTTTGAGAGGGGGTTGACCACCAAGATTATGGATAAGTTACCCGTGGGAATCCTTACCGATGTTAAGGAAGCTTATGAGAGGGCTGGGAGAGCCGAGAGGTTGGTGGAGATGGCTCAGGAGAGGTCTGGTGGTGAGAAGAGGAAGTCTGAGAGCGAGGGTGGTGGCCAATCTAACTACAAGAAAGGCAACCACAATCAGTCTAAAGGATTTTCTTCTGGGTCTGGGTTTAGTGCTGGGGCTTACTTTGGGCGTGGCCGTGGGAGTGTGAGTAATAGTTGGGGAGTGACCTGCTTTGGATGTGGTGGTGTAGGCCACAAGAGACATGAGTGCACGAGTGCACCGGGATCTTGTGGACAGCGGGCCGCCCACGGGGGCGCTTGGTGAGAAGCGAAAACAAGCGTTTGCATTTTGTATGGAGTCGCCACCAATTTTTATGGGAAATTGGAACCGTTCGAATACCTCATGTCATGTCAAGACATAAAGTAGTGACATGAACACTAAGCAATCGTTACCCTTAGCATTCTATGTCTAGAATGACTCTCGTGGATGCCAATGAACACGGGTGCTCACGGAGATCTGGAGTAAGGGGTGAGGGTACGTATTAGGAAGCTCTTTTGATCGAACACCTAATCCCGCCCGCCTCGATAGCGGCCTCTACTAATGATTAGGGAAGTTATTCGTACTCGATATATCGTCGATTGTATGCATGCAATGCAACATCCATGTTTTAATCCTAACATGTGAGAATTTAGCTAAGTTGGTGAACAATTAATTTAACATACAATTGGGTCGAAGTAGGATTTAATATTGATTTACATGTGAAAACATACAAACGAATAGGAGAAATACAATAAAAGAAAATTACAATAATGAAAATTACATTAATTACATCGGATTAGGCGATTTATGTCGAAAATACCTTTAAAACGGATAATTTGAGAAAAAGAAATAAAAGAATGAATTAAAAAATTAAACGAACAGGAATTAACGCGATAATACGGATAACAGTTAGTTAATATGTAGACTAATTAAACTAAGTCAAGGCAGAAACGGAGTTCGAGGGATTAACTCGGCCGAGAAACAGCAGCAGAGAGCTGCGTCCTTTGAATAAGCGCGCAGCGATTCTTTGCGTCTGTTCTTCTTTCGATCCCATTTGTGAAGCCGTAATTGCAAGCCGTTAATGTCAATTGGTGATTTTAATGGTTGATTGATAATATTTACTCGGATGAAAGTGATTAATAGGTTATTTAACATGTGAATGGGTCATAAAACAGTACAACATGAGTGAGACGGAATTAAGATGGATTAATTACGTGAATGAACGAATGATTAATGAATTACAAACTAACTAAACAAATTAATTAGACTAAACGTGATGATATATGACGAATTAATGAATAAACAGATGAGAATATATCAACGATGAATCCCAGAAACTCAATATGAACGAATTGAATTTCTAAAACCCGAATTGAATATTAATGACGAAAACCCGCAAATATGAATTATAAGGGATTTAAGTCGGATTTATGATGATTAAAACATATGGATGAATGATGAATTATATACATGATTATTGATGATGATTATGACGAAGAATTAATCAAACAAACAAAATAAATAAAAGCAAAACGGAATTTACAGAGGACGAAGAAGAAGAAAAGAAGCGAGAAGCTGGCGGCCCTCACGAAGAGGCGCGGCAGAAGCTGCGCTCCTTCAAGAGGCGCGGCGATTCTTTGCGTCTTTTCTCGATCGATCTTCGAAAATCCATAAAAAGAGGTTTTAAAGACGGTTTTAGAAATCGGTTTTAATCGGTATTTTCGACATAAATCTTACAATTGTGATACGATAAATAAAAGTACAATAAATAAATAAGGATTTATACACCCTCAGACTTACATGTTGACGAAACGAGAAGGACTAAGATATCGATTAGTGATGCTCGACGCGAATGCAAAGAGAGTGCCCTCGTAAGAGGAAAACGATTAAGTTGATTGATTAAATTGATTGATTATTGTGTAGTTGGTCAAATTGGTCGGTCATGCAACGGAGAGGCTGGTACCCGGAAGGATCCGAGCTTACGTGGTCGAATGTTCAAGCACGTAGGCGCCAATTAGTAAGAACAAAGTCTAGAATGCAAAGGGAGAAGAGAAGGGCGGACACTCGCGTGAGAAATATGAGGAACGAAGGCTCCTATTTATACTAATCACGTGACGGAATTATGGTAAGACTAGGATACGGAAGGAAAGATCCGGAAATAACCGACTTAGGTTAAACACGGAAACTTGGACAAAAAGAAAAGCCCTAGGAAAAGGCGCAGCAGGTGCTGCGTCCCTTGGAAGAGCGCGGCACTGCTGCGTCCTTTCCGGTAGGTTCTCGCGCGTAGAAAACGCGTTTGACAGCCTGTCTTATTTTAGGCATAACTTTCTCTACAAGACTCGTATTAAGGTGATTTCGGTGGCGTTGGAAAGCTAAGAGAAAGATCTAGAACTTTCTGTGAAATAGGCCTGACCCATAAAACTCGTTATGACCTCGTAAAATGGGCCTAAAGGTCGGGTTGTCATTTTAACTAAATGAAATGCACATTTTGTAATGTAAACTTTAAGTTTAGCCTAAAGAAATGACATGAGACTCAAAATGAGATATAATCTCAACATTTTATGACATCCTAACCTTAGGCAGACAAGCACATTGCTTTGACTCGGGATTTGACAGTTTTAAGAAATGAAGACGGTTTTTTGACCCGGACTCCAAATGTACTCTAATTACTGCCAAAACGACCGTAATGACACCTAGATGACAACAATGAGGTAGACATTAATGTTTGAGCAATCACTTGACGATAATCTTTAATCTGTCACAAATCGTTCCGCGTATCAAACATGCGGCCCAATCATCAGTGGGTGGTTTGCGGGAGGTGCGTAAACGAGGTGTCTCTGAGCCCCCACTTTGACCGAGGCTTGGACAAGGCGAAAGTCAAAGTATAGCCATCAGTTCAATCGAAGATTACAACCTCACGACTATGGCGACGCGAGGCGGCTCAAGGGGTCGAACCAAGGACTGTCGTCGGGAACATTTTAGAGTCCGTCGACTATCGGGAGGGTCGTTTAAAGTCCATTAGACTACGTAAGGAAGCTCGCCAGCCATAAGAAGAGACCATACCTGAGATACCCCTAGGTGAAACGGGACTGAAGACGCTTCGACAAAACTCTTTGGTCTGAAGATAACTTGGTGTCTGAAGGCATTAGGGGTCATAGGGAACCTGAAGGAATCTCTTAATACTTCTGAAGGCTAACTCTGAAGGCTACCTCTCACTAAAGGGAAGGCTGAAGGACAATTCTCTCCAAAGGGAAGGCTGAAGGATACTTCTCTCCAAAGGGAAGGCTGAAGGATACTTCTCTCTAAAGGACTGAAAGGGGACTTAACTAAAAGGATGAATGATCGCCAGGGAGTATCTGCCTGTCTCTGTCCTCAAGCAAACTCTCACTGGGGAATAAAAACGATGATTTTGGGGAATTTGCCTGTCTCTGTCCTCAAGCAAACTCTCACTGGGGAATAAAACGATGATTTTGGGGAATCTGCCTGTCTCTGTCCTCAAGCAAACTCTCACTGGGGAATAAAGCGATGACTTTGGGGAATCTGCCTGTCTCTGTCCTCAAGCAAACTCTCGCTGGGTGATTATATTGACGACTAGGAACATCTTGATCGTCATGGGAGAAATCTTGAGTGAGCAATACTGCAAAATACTACTGCGCTGGATATAAGGATTTGAGCAATCCGCAAAAATCTTATATTTGGATATAAGGATTCGAGCAATCGCAAAATATTCTTGCATTTGGAAGCTCACCTGCATGGTTAGTAGCCACACAAGAATGCAATCTAATATATGCACGTAAGCAATTATCACATGGACCTCGAATGAGGAAACACACAGGCTTTGCAAAACTTGTTTCTTTATAAAAGTCGTTTAAAACTTGTTCAAAGAAATTTGTCGTTTGTAATGCGTTATGCATATTCAATGGGCTTTAGACACGTGACTGACGCGACGTAGACCTTATATGGACTTGACGCGAAATGTAGACTTAGATTTGACGCGACACAGGGGATGACCTTGACAGACTTTGCTTAAGTATGCGAAACCCCTAGCCAAGTATGGGTGACAACGCGTATCAATTCCAAAGGTAGAAGAATTGCAAGAAAGATGGGGGCATATAAAAGCAAGACATGAGCCATAGATCAGCTGTTCACTTGGACTTCTTTTGACACCGTTTGCTGTAAAAGAGGTCCCTCTTGAGGCACGATAACTTTGAGAATCGATCTAAGACCTTTGTCATTGTCCGGACCGAGTACTAGCTAGACTTAGAGGAATAAAGGAAGGGTGGTATCTTGGAAGAGAAGCCCCCAGGATGAGAAGATGACTCTGGACTTTGATAAAAAAGAGGTTGGGCGACAATAAGGAGCCCCCAGTATAGAGGTGTTGGTTTAATTGAGGTTGGAAGGTGATGGTAATTGAGATTGGAAGGTTGAAATTAGAAAGGGATGGTTGATAATTGAGATTGAAAGTTGGAGGTGGGGATGGTTTTGTCCTTGAGGACTGCCTACGTATTCACGTGAAGTGAAATCAAACCAGATTGTAGTTCTTAGGTTTGGTTAATTTTGTTTGGGTGTTGTGGTTGTATCCTTCTTGTGTAAGAAAGGACTGCCTACGTATCCACCTGAAGAGGTGAAATCAAACCATGCTCGTAGTTCAAGTGTGTGCCTAAGCTATGCTGTCAGGGCCTTAAAGTGCAGGGGTCATAAGGGTGTATTCCTTTGGTGACTCGAAGAATCGATTTGAGATAACTCCCTCTGATCATAGACCAAAGAGGTGTAATTAAGTTTGTAAAAATTTCCTTGTTGCGTGAGCACACTTAGTGGACCCTAAGGATGATATGGGTATGTCCTGTTCTGGGTAGCAAAGTATTTGAAGACTCCGTGTTTGGGTCAAGGTGAAACTGGATTGTATATTTGGAATGTGGAGCTCGGTAATAAGAGGCTTTGATGAACAAAATCTCTGGAGCTTGATTTTGTGGAGTTAAGGCTTGATGGGGTTAAGGCTTGTAATGCGGCTTGGAAATGGAGTCTCTTGGCTTGATGTAGCCTGAGCACATAAAGGTAGGTTAAAACGACGTGGGATCAAGTTTCCATGTCTTGGCCCTAAAGGATGGGTATACTTGACGAGCTTGAGAGGATTCTCAAAATTCCTAACTATCTCCTTGTAACGGTCTCGAGAAGGACTTAGGGTGTGTGATGTATGAAAGGCTAAATGAGGGTGCTAGCTGACCATCTTCATTGATGTCTTGATTCTATAGACTTCAGCAGTATTCTATATAGCATCTGATTTCATATTCGGTCTTGATTCAAACTCAGATTCTTGGTCTATGATATATTTCGGCTTTTGCTCATATTTTTGATTCAGGTTTTTTTTTTTGAGGATGATTTTGACCTTGGGTATTTACATAGGCTGATTTGATTGAGCCTTGTTCTTATTTTGACTCTTTTGTGTTGGATATTGATCTTGGTCATTTCTCTTGATTGAGCCTTTATCTTTGATCACGGCTCGTATCGTCTTGGACTTTCTTGTTACCACGGATTTGGGTCAAGCTAGCACCTTTAGTGTGAAACGGGTTGGTCTTTTAGTAACACGGGTTGTTTATTGTGGGGAATGGGCTTGCCTTCCGTCATGGATCGTTAACAAGGGATATGGTCTGGATTCGTCCTAGAATCTCTAGAGATATGCTCGTCTAAACTGGGGTTATATTGTGGTTTCTATTGCCAGACATGGAATAGGTAAAGAAAGAACACGGAGTTTCAGGTCCTCTACAACTTGGAATGGAACATCATCTAAGTGTACTCACATCGACTGTCATGCGTTGTTCGTTTTAAAAAAATGTCTCAAATCAATTCTTGTTGTCACAGGAAATGGTAAAGGAGGAGATAGGATAGAATATGTGGATTGAAAATTGTATTTTTATTGAAATGAGTAATGAATGTATTTAACATAGACTTGAGAAGACATGTGACTCGTGGGACAGCCCCCAGGTTGTCACTAAGAATGGAAGTGGACACAAAGAAAGACACTAGAATAAATATTATGGGATAGAAAGCCTAAGACTCGGACTCGGACTCGGACTTTGACGTGATCTTAGATCTAGACTCGTAATCGTCGGCCCATGCTTGAGCATTTTCTCTTCCAGCAACTGGCTTTGGCATCTGACTTTGAGTATTCACCCATTTGAGCACCTCATCCTCATCATTGGGAATACTAGAAGGGTAAAGGCCCAAGAGACATTCCTGTCTTTGAAGAGTAGGACACCCATGAGGGTCATTCTGTTCTCTTAACGGATCGAGGGTCGATAAAGATATCTTGCCGTGATCGAGCATATAGTGGATAGTATATTTGAGTTTGGAGCATTCTTCAGTGTCGTGTCCATTACCCCTATGGAATAAGCAATATTGAGAACCGTCCCAGAAGCGACCTCTCCTCTCGTACCTAGGGTCTGGGGTTGGACCGATTGGTTGGATCAGTCCTTTGGCAAAGAGTCTTTTAAAGGCTACCGTATAAGGCATGCCTAAATTGGAGAATGACCTTGAATGCCGAGTTCCTCTTTCTGGTGAAGGTTCTATAACCTTTACGTCGGTAATGTAGATTGTTTGATTGTTGGGTTTAGATGTGGACGGTGAACCTTTTTGAATGACTTCATTGATACGAACAATCTCTCCCGATAGGTTTTCAATGGTTTTGATGCCACCTTTCAAATGAGAGGCGTAAACTGGGTGTAGACAGTCAATAACGCCCTCAACCAATGTCGCCTCCTTCGACTGATTGGGCATTTGTGAATCTATTTTTCTTCTTTTCACCAAATGATTGGTGGATCTTTCATCTTTTTGATCATCTGTGACATTGAACTCCCTATAAGATCGCTTAACTTCTGTACCCAAACATTTCAGGAGTGAGATAGAAATCCTACCATCCTCAATCCCGTCTTGTATAACATGCTTGAGCTTATAACAATTTTCGGTACCATGCCCCCTACCCCTATGGTATTGACAATATGAATTGCCATCCCACAATTTAGATTTCTTTTCTGGATCTGATGTGGGTCCTATTGGTTGAAGAAGACCTAGAGAGGATAATTGGTTCAAGGCTAGGGCATAAGGTATTCCTAGATTTGTAAATGACCTGGGAGAGTTGTTTAATTCCTTTGAGGAAGGCTCCATGAGGTTGCCTTTGATTTTGACTCCTAGATGAGAAGAACTAGGAATAGATCGCTCACTTATTGCTTTCTCCTCGAGACCATGAGGTTGAGGGTTTGTCTGGACATTCTTCATCTTGAAAGATTGGGTCTCAAGCTTCCTATCCATTTCAGTAAATTGATTCCCCATGTGGGAAAGCCGAGAGTTTAGAGTATCAATGGCTCCCTCTATCTTGGAAAGCATGAGCATTCCACTTTGGACATCGTCCTGCTTTGGCGTTTTGACTTCTTTGTCATCACGAGGATCGAGGAGATGAGAAAAGTTTAGGAATGATCCTTCATCGTATTTAGTGTTGTTAGACCCAAGAGGGTCGGTCCCCTCGAATTGCTCCACAAATGGTGGCGTTGGAAGCTTGCCATCCTCGATCATATCCTGAATGGTGTGTTTCAAGAGGAAACACTCTTCAATATCATGGCCTCTACCTTGGTGATATAAGCAGTATTTGTTGCCCTTCCAGAGGTTTACATGTTTCTCTAAAGGTGGATCCGGAGTCGGACCTATTGGATGTAGCTTGCCTTGGGCAGAGAGTCTCTTCAAAGCATCGGCATAAGGACATGCCTAAATCGGTAAGAACCCTTTGATGCCTCCCAGGTTTCCTTTCAGCTGTTTTCGGCTTTCCAGGACGATGGTTATTGCAAGAGGTAAACTTTGGACGACCTATACTAGAGGTTTCTCTAGTTGGTGTGTTCTTTTCCACCATTCCATTCTCGAGGGTGAGGACGCGAATGCTCAAATTTTCCACTGTAGCTTGGACTCGTAGGACCATGGCATAAACGTCTTGGAGAGACATGGTGATTGTGGCTTGAACTCTTTCGTGACCTTGCTGATTGACGGAACTTGTTGGATTCCTACTCGACAGAAATGACGCGCATTACAACTCGATTCGACATGGGATCACGCATACCAAGGCAACAAACAAGGAAGGGACAAAATGACACATCTAGACTTGACTTGTGAACTCGTGAAATGTCGTGAGCGACTTCTCGTGTTTGAATTCACGGTGTTTGACCTTGACCTTTAGACTCGAGTGTTGACTTTGACAGAGTGATGTTTATGTGATTGACCTTATTGACGGGATTGATGACACGTGTTGATTCTGGACTCGAGGTTTGCTTATAGGTGTTAAGAAGACTGTTGTAGTTTAGACTCAAATATGATGCCCATTGAGACTCGTGTGTTAAGCCTCGGAACGTGTGACTCGAGTGTCGGAAATCTTTAGATCCTAACTGAATTGGGGTATGGGGTCCAAAATGACGACGTGACGCCTTAGGACTTGACTTGAATTTGAAAAGACCCAAAATGTAAAGGGAGAGACGGGTTCATGACTTGACGGAGTTTCGACTAGGACATAGTCGGTTTGAACTTTGACTCTAACTTAGCCCAATTGAATTTACATATTTGCATTTACAAGGTTTGAAAAATATTTTGGTTTTTTGTTTTTTTCTTTTTTCGGACTCTTTTTTTTTTTCGGACTTTTTTTTTTCGGACTTTTTTTTTTGTCTTTAGTTTTGAAATGGGTTTTAGGCCCGAAGTTTGACTCGACATTTGGACAGAGTTTCGACTTAATTTGCGCTAATCATAGGCCTTCCCTTTTTTTCGAAATTTGTATTTTTAAAAGGATTTTGATTTTACAGAAAATCGTCATGGTTTTGTTTAGAAGTGGTGATCACGTAGGGTTTACACATTTATACAAGCATTATAACGGGATGCTGAGTGCATTTAAAAGGGTTTTGGTTTAAAGGGTGGGTTGCCATACCGAACCATCAAACCCGAAGTCTGTGGAGAGGCTCGTACCAAACAAGAGTAAGGCCGATTCCTAGTCCATTTCCTCAAGTAGTGAAGGTCCTTGACACAAACAAGAGTAAGCATCATGGTACGGATGACGTCAATCGCTATCCCTCCATAGGCCCAAATAAGAATTAGGACCGTTTAGACGGGACGATTGGTCGAATGGGTTGGGTTGGGCCTAGGAAGGCCGAATTAAACGGTCTAGGAAGACCGAGTTATGAAAACCGACAATTGTCTTGTACAAACTATTCCCTAACCTTGTTCGAGTTTCACCCTAGCTACACGTAAGTGTATTATCCCCAGCGGAGTCGCCAAACTGTGGACAGCGGGCCGCCCACGGAGGCGCTTGGTGAGAAGCGGAAACAAGCGTTTGCATTTTGTATGGAGTCGCCACCAATTTTTATGGGAAATTGGAACCGTTCGAATACCTCATGTCATGTCAAGACATAAAGTAGTGACATGAACACTAAGCAATCGTTACCCTTAGCATTCTATGTCTAGAATGACTCTCGTGGATGCCAATGAACACGGGTGCTCACGGAGATCTGGAGTAAGGGGTGAGGGTACGTATTAGGAAGCTCTTTTGATCGAACACCTAATCCCGCCCGCCTCGATAGCGGCCTCTACTAATGATTAGGGAAGTTATTCGTACTCGATATATCGTCGATTGTATGCATGCAATGCAACATCCATGTTTTAATCCTAACATGTGAGAATTTAGCTAAGTTGGTGAACAATTAATTTAACATACAATTGGGTCGAAGTAGGATTTAATATTGATTTACATGTGAAAACATACAAACGAATAGGAGAAATACAATAAAAGAAAATTACAATAATGAAAATTACATTAATTACATCGGATTAGGCGATTTATGTCGAAAATACCTTTAAAACGGATAATTTGAGAAAAAGAAATAAAAGAATGAATTAAAAAATTAAACGAACAGGAATTAACGCGATAATACGGATAACAGTTAGTTAATATGTAGACTAATTAAACTAAGTCAAGGCAGAAACGGAGTTCAGGGACAGAACTCAGCCAGGAACAGGCGCATCAGAGCTGCGTCCCTTTGAATAGGCGCAGCAGTTGCTGCGTCTGTTCTTGGCTCAGTTCTGGCTGTGAAGCCGTAATTGCAAGCCGTTAATGTCAATTGGTGATTTTAATGGTTGATTGATAATATTTACTCGGATGAAAGTGATTAATAGGTTATTTAACATGTGAATGGGTCATAAAACAGTACAACATGAGTGAGCCGGAATTAAGATGGATTAATTACGTGAATGAACGAATGATTAATGAATTACAAACTAACTAAACAAATTAATTAGACTAAACGTGATGATATATGACGAATTAATGAATAAACAGATGAGAATATATCAACAATGAATCCCAGAAACTCAATATGAACGAATTGAATTTCTAAAACCCGAATTGAATATTAATGACGAAAACCCGCAAATATGAATTATAAGGGATTTAAGTCGGATTTATGATGATTAAAACATATGGATGAATGATGAATTATATACATGATTATTGATGATGATTATGACGAAGAATTAATCAAACAAACAAAATAAATAAAAGCAAAACGGAATTTACAGAGGACGAAGAAGAAGAAAAGAAGCGAGAAGCTCGGCGGCCCTCACGAAGAGGCGCGGCAGAGGCTGCGCTCCTTCAAGAGAGGCGGCGATTCTTGCGTCTTTTCTCGACTGTCAGTCTTCTGAAAATCCATAAAAAGAGGTTTTAAAGACGGTTTTAGAAATCGGTTTTAATCGGTATTTTCGACATAAATCTTACAATTGTGATACGATAAATAAAAGTACAATAAATAAATAAGGATTTATACACCCTCAGACTTACATGTTGACGAAACGAGAAGGACTAAGATATCGATTAGTGATGCTCGACGCGAATGCAAAGAGAGTGCCCTCGTAAGAGGAAAACGATTAAGTTGATTGATTAAATTGATTGATTATTGTGTAGTTGGTCAAATTGGTCGGTCATGCAACGGGAGAGGTCGGTACCGGAAGGATCCGAGCTTACGTGGTCGAATGTTCAAGCACGTAGGCGCCAATTAGTAAGAACAAAGTCTAGAATGCAAAGGGAGAAGAGAAGGGCGGACACTCGCGTGAGAAATATGAGGAACGAAGGCTCCTATTTATACTAATCACGTGACGGAATTATGGTAAGACTAGGATACGGAAGGAAAGATCCGGAAATAACCGACTTAGGTTAAACACGGAAACTTGGACAAAAAGAAAAGCCCTAGGAAAAGGCGCAGCAGGTGCTGCGTCCCTTGGAAGAGGCGCAGCACCTGCTGCGTCCTTTCCCGGGTAGGTTCCTCTGCGCGTAGAAAACGCGTTTGACAGCCTGTCTTATTTTAGGCATAACTTTCTCTACAAGACTCGTATTAAGGTGATTTCGGTGGCGTTGGAAAGCTAAGAGAGAGATCTAGAACTTTCTGTGAAATAGGCCTGACCCATAAAACTCGTTATGACCTCGTAAAATGGGCCTAAAGGTCGGGTTGTCATTTTAACTAAATGAAATGCACATTTTGTAATGTAAACTTTAAGTTTAGCCTAAAGAAATGACATGAGACTCAAAATGAGATATAATCTCAACATTTTATGACATCCTAACCTTAGGCAGACAAGCACATTGCTTTGACTCGGGATTTGACAGTTTTAAGAAATGAAGACGGTTTTTTGACCCGGACTCCAAATGTACTCTAATTACTGCCAAAACGACCGTAATGACACCTAGATGACAACAATGAGGTAGACATTAATGTTTGAGCAATCACTTGACGATAATCTTACGAACTGTCACAAATCGTTCCGCGTATCAAACATGCGGCCCAATCATCACCGGGTGGTTTGCGGGAGGTGCAGAAACGAGGTGTCTACAGATCTTTCCAGAGACCTGCACTGAGCTTCGCGAGCAACTGACCGGCTGGATCATGGCCAAACCGGGAAGTCGAGTTGAGTGGAGGCAACCGCAACGGCGGTAATTCTTATCGAAAAACACCGACAAACAACAACAACAATCAAGGGTCGGGTGCTAAGCCGACCGCATCGCCCAAGATCTTGTCCGGGAGGTGGGCGGAAGACCGATGGCAAGTTATTCATGATGGAGAAGAAAGCGGTGAGGAAGATGCGCATGTTATCACCTAGTACATTCCTTGTTAATGGTATTCCTACCTTTGTTTTGTTCGATTCGGGGGCTTCTCAGTCGTTTGTGTCTTCGAGTCATGTTAAACAGTTGGGTTTGAGAGTATATGAATCTGTTAGTGAGCAAGTTTTCATACCTTCGGGTGAGTCTGTATCGTGTGGGAGGTTGTTTAGAGATGTATCTTTGATAGTTGGGCAAGTTGATTTCCTGTAGACTTGCTAGAGTTTCCTTTTAACGGTTTTGAGATGATAGTTGGGATGGATTGGTTAGGAAAGTATAAAGCTAAGATAGACTGTCATCAAAAGAAAGTGTCCTTAAGAGGTCCAAAGGGTGTTAGTGTGTCTTACCGTGGGTTTCTCGTCAAACCCAAAGTTAAGTTGATTACAACATTTGTTACCTTGAAGTCTTATCGAGGAAGGACGTCCTCGATCTTGTGCCATGTGAGAGATGACCGGATAGAGAGCCCGACAGTTGATGAGATACCAGTGGTGGGAGAGTTTGCAGATGTTTTTCGAGAGGAGATTCCGGGGTTGCCACAAGAAGAGGGAGATAGATTTCACCGTAGAGTTGAAGCCGGGGACGGGGCCAATCTCTAAGGCACCGCACCGTATGGGTCCTAAGGAGATGGAGGAGCTTAGGAAGCAGTTGGATGATTTGATAGAGAAGGGATACATTAGACCAAGTGTATCGCCTTGGGAGCACCGCCTGTTCGTGAAGAAGAAAGATGGGAGTTTGAGGTTATGTATAGATTACAGGGAGCTGAACCGTGTGACGATAAAGAAGAAGTATCCTTTGCCAAGGATAGATGACATGTTTGATCAGTTGAGTGGTGCAACAGTCTTTTCTAAGATTGATTTGAGGTCGGGGTACCATCAGGTGAAGATTAGAGAGGTGGACATACCAAAGACAGCTTTCACGTCGAGGTATGGCCATTATGAGTATGTGGTGATGCCGTTTGGGTTGTCTAATGCGCGGCAAAGTGTTTATGGATTTGATGAATAGAATCTTTGACAGTTTTAGACCAGTTTGTAGTGGTGTTTATCGATGATACCTTAGTCTACTCTAAGACTAAGGAGGAGCATGAGGAGCATTTGAGGATCGTGTTGCAGACTTTGAGGGAGCATGAGTTGTATGCTAAGTTGTCCAAGTGTGAGTTCTGGTTAGAGAAAGTTGCTTTTCTGGGGCATGTGATCTCTAAAGATGGGGTAGCTGTGGATCCGGCGAAGATTGAGGCAGTGACAAAGTGGGAAGCACCAAAGAATGTTGCTGAGGTTAGGAGTTTCTTGGGTTTAGCTGGATACTACAGACGGTTCGTGAAAGATTTCTCCAAGATAGCTAGACCGATGACAGCGTTGATGAGGAAAGAGAACAGGTTTCGTTGGGATGAGAGTTGTGAGACGGCGTTCCAAACATTAAAGGAGCGTTTGACCACGCTCTGTCCTAGCATTACTGAAGGGAGCGAGAATTTCGAGGTTTATACGGATGCCTCGAAGAATGGGGGTGGGATGTGTGTTAATGCGAGAATGGTAAAGTGATTGCCTATGCTTCTAGGCAGTTGAAGCCTTATGAGGAGAACTACCCTACTCATGATCTGGAGTTGGGTGCAGTGGTGTTTGCTCTCAAGATTTGGAGACATTACCTTTATGGAGCAATCTTTAAGGTATTTTCTGATCACAAGAGTCTTAAGTACATCTTCACGCAGAAGGAGTTGAACATGAGACAGAGGAGGTGGATGGAGTTGATTGGCGATTACGACATGAAAATCATCTACCATGAAGGGAAGGCCAATGTTGTTGCTGATGCTTTGAGTAGGAAGAGTGTACATTCCTTGTGTACAGCTCTATCTTTGATGAGGTGAGGGATGAGGTAGCGAGCTTTGGGATACATATGATGCGGAAAGGAGATGCCATGGGTGATATGACAAAGATGACTTGAGTTTTATGATGATATTCGAGGTAAACAGGCTTTGGATCCTAAGATAGTTGAGTGGAGAGCTGGAGTAGAGAAAGGGACAGTGTCCCGGTTTTCTATTCATACAGATGGTAGTTTGAGGTTTGATGGTAGGTGGTGTGTTCCTAATGATGAGGAGTTGAAAAAGACGATCATGACAGAGGCGCATTGCACACCATATTCAGTTCATCCAGGTGGAGACAAACTATACAAGGATTTGAAGAAAACGTTTTGGTGGCCTGGGATGAAGAAAGAGACAGCTGAGTTTGTGTCCCGTTGTTTGACATGCCAGAGAGTTAAAGGGGAACAGAGAAGACCACAAGGTAAGATTCAGTCTTTAGAGGTGCCTGAGTGGAAGTGGGAATCCATTTCCATGGATTTCATTGTGGGTTTGCCTAAGAGTCAACAAGGTAACAACATGATTTGGGTGATAGTGGATCGTCTGACCAAGTCAGCTCACTTTGTTCCAATGAAAGATACATGGACTAAGGCACAATTGGCTATGGCCTATCGAAAGAACGTGCTTAAGTTACATGGAGTCCCTAAGGACATAGTGTATGACAGAGATGCGAGGTTTATATCGAGGTTTTGGAAAGAGTTGCAGGAATCGTTGGGAACAACTTTGAAGATGAGCACAGCATTTCATCCTGCGACAGACGGGCAGACCGAGAGAACAATCAAGACCCTTGAGGATATGTTGCGAGCTTGTGTGATGGATTTTGGTGGTAGCTGGGAGCAGAGGTTGGACTTGATAGAGTTTTCTTACAACAACAGCTACCACACTAGTATTGGCATGGCACCGTTTGAGGCTTTGTATGGGAGGAGATGTAGGAGTCCAATCTGTTGGGACGACAGTGCTGAGGCAGTGGTTTTAGGACCAGAGATGGTGCATGAGATGGTGGAACAGATTAAGATGATCAGGGAACGGATGAGAGCAGCCCAGGATCGACAAAAGAGTTATGCAGATCTACATCGTCGGGACATAGAGTTTCAAGCTGGGGACAAAATTCTTTTGAAAGTGTCTCCTATGCGCGGAGTTATGAGATTTGGGAAGAAAGGCAAGCTAAGTCAGAAGTTTATAGGGCCTTATGAGATCTTAGAGCAAGTTGGGGAAGTAGCTTATCGTCTGGCTTTACCGGCTGCGTTAGAGAGAGTGCATAATGTGTTTCATGTATCGCAGCTGCGGAAGTATGTGAGTGACCCGTCACATGTGTTGGAGGCAGAGAGTTTAGAGTTAGATGAGTCCTTATCATATCTTGAGGTGCCTAAGCAGATTCTAGACCGAAAGGTTAGAAAGACTAGGAGTGGTGAGACAGTTTTGCTTAAGATCCTTTGGTCTAACCACGAGACTGAGGAAGCTACATGGGAGGCAGAGGATATCATGAAAGAGCGTTACCCTTTCCTTTTTGATCAGGTATGTATGGTTACGGGGACGTAACCTTGTTTCTTTTAGGGGGGTAGGAGATGATCGCGAGCAGTTTTTAAGAGTTTTATACCCCGTTTATATGTTGTGTCGGTATGTTTGTCGGGATGAGTTAGGGTAGTATCATGTTTTATGTTGAATTTTGTTTGATTGTTGAGTCGGGAATGTTGTGGGAGTACCTTGGTTTGGTAGTGGTTTGAACTTCGGGGACGAAGTTCTTTTTAAGGAGGGAAGACTGTAATACTCCGTATTTATATGTCTTGGGGTACTCTATCGAGTAGCCCTTACTCTGTCGAGTAAGGGCAAGTTGCGAAATAAAATAGTTTCGACTGTTGGGTACTCGATCGAGTAATCGGGGTACTCGATCGAGTAAGGTACTCGATCGAGTACCTTGGGTACTCGATCGAGTGTCCGGTTTTTACGGGGAGTTTTCTCGGGTTTTGTTAATTATGCGATTTAGGTATTTAAGTATCGTCGTCATTGTTTTAAATCACTTTTACAAAACCTAAAACCCCGTTTAAGAGAGAAAGCAACCAGTTCATCTTCCTAATCGCATTCTTAGCAATTCCGGAGTTCGGGACGGTCGGTTCTTGTCGTTATTCGTATCGTTGAGTTCCTTGCGTCGAGGGTAAGATCTACGTACCCTTTTTATTGTCTTTCCCTTGTTTTGGTTAAACCCTAATTTAGAGATTGGGGGTTTTTATGTGTAGTATGTGATGTGTAGCCTTTATGTGTTATATGATAGGAGGAGGGTTCGTAGAAGAGGCTTTTTGATACAAATTTGTTGATACCGTCTGATGTTGTGCTTTCAGGTAGGATTTCCTACTCGGTATTAGTCCCATAATGGGATATTGGTGATGTGTTGTATTCAGTTGTTTGATATAATGATTGTCTTGTGTTTGTGGTTGTGATTCTTTGTTGATGGTTCTCGAGATGCGTTCTCGGTGAGTGGGGTCACTTGCGGGAGTGACTTCACGCCCTAGTTTCGCCCTTCGTGGAACCCGCCACGGAAGGGGATGTGCACATTAATGGACAAGGTTATCGCTCGGTATGATGAGCGGGGCTTAGGTGGGAACGGTGCGGTCCCCCATCGGTGTGGTCGGGTCCGGTGGACGATCGAGATTGAGATGATGGGAATTGGTTGGTGTGTGTGTGTGTGTGTGTGTGATTCAAATTGTCTGTTTATCTTATTATTGTTATCTATATTGATTGTGTGATTTATCGACCCGGTGTTGTTTTGTAAACTGCGGTGATCCATTCGGGGATGGTGAGCAGATATTGAGCAGGTATTGAGATGAGTACTGGGATAGCTGGGATGCCACGACATGATGATAGGAGTCTTCCGCTGTAGCCTTTAGTTTATTTATAATTCAGTTAGACAGTCAGTTTGAAATAATGTATCGTACTTTTGGTTTGGTTTGAGGATTGTATCTATTCACTAAACTATTTATATTAAACGTTGTTTCTTTATTGTTGTTCGATTATCATTGCCTCGGGTAACCGAGATGGTAATGTCTTCATACCTGAGTGGTCCTGGTAAGGCACTTAGAGTATGGGGGTGTTACACTTATATCAACTGAATTGAACTGAACTGAACTATCTATACTGAACCGAACCTCACTAATCATTGATTGTGCAAAAAACCATGTTTGAATGCTAATTCCCAAGATGATACATGGAACTGTATCATCTATTCCAATAGTTGTTGTAGGAAAAGAGTTTGGCCGAGTTGATTCCAATCTCATTAATCATTCACCAATTTCGAAATTCAACTAGGTCCGTCTTTAGTTTTTGGGTCCAGCCAACTTTTGTAATTAAATTAGGTTTAACCTGAACATACATGAACTTATATATTTTGCATTTTGTAAGGTCCCTTTTATGAAGGAAGTAGCAACGACATATCACATATGGGTTGTCAATATGTCATCATGGACTTCATCAACGTATATATGTAGAACCGATGGATACGATTCGAAATATTATGGATGACAATCATTTTCCCGAGACCGAGACGTGCATGCAATTGCTAATATCATGCGGGAGTTACCCCCAACAACGCGACTAATAAGAATAATTATAATAGGTGGGCCTTAACTATAGCCTTAAGGCTTTGGTTGAGATGGTTCATCTATCATTGTATTAATCAGACTCAGCGTGAGTTTGATTTATTATGTAAAACCGTCTTATAAAAGAGCAATTGTATAATGCGTGAGTTTGATTTATTATTTTGTATTTATTCAATTCATATATACTACCCGATAATTAATCTTGTATACGATAATTATATGAATACAAAATGAATTATATTGCTAGTGAAATATAAAATGAAACCATGATACGGAATATGAGATAACAATTAATCGGGTCGGACGAGTATAATTTACCAAGTAATTGATCTTTGATCATACAAGTTTTAGTCCAACTTATGTGAACTCCTTTCATTTTGCCAGGTACTCACAATGATGAAGAACTTGCTTATTAACAAGAGTCCGTTTTTGAAATAATGCTCAAAAATAAAAGAATTGTCGTTTTGGGTCGGTTTTGAAAACATTTATCGAAATGGTGTCCACGTAGGCTCGGTTTTGACGAGCCTGTATGAGGCTTAAACACGCCATACGTATTGGCGTGTTTACTTCAAAGAACACGCCATATGTAATGGCGTGTTTAGGCAGTCCAAAAATCTAACCCAAAGTCAGTAGCTGAAAAATATAAGCAAAGGAAACACGCCATTACGTATGGCGTGTCTTAAGACCAAAACACGCCATTCCGTATGGCGTGTTTAAGCAGCTCTATTTTCCAGCCCCTTTCCAGTAACTGATCAAAATGCCAAATACTAAACACGCCATTACGTATGGCGTGTCTTACTCAAGAAACACGCCATACGCTATGGCGTGTTTAGCCAGTTTTTTTTTTTTTTTTATTGCTGCACAAATTCCCTTCGTTCTCGTATCTTTCCTTTGCCAAAACAGAAAACCAAACTCAACAATGCTCAACAATGCTCAACAATGCAAAGGACAACACAAACCATTGCCTATTATAAATAAAAACCGAGTTTACACACCGCATAAGCTTCGCACAAGGGGATTAAATTCTAAGTTTTACAACTAAAATGTCAAACAAATTAACCATCTAAAATGTCAAACAAACCATTAATCCTCTAACTATTACATCAAGTCCTCAAGTCTTCTTCTTGCTTTTTCCTCGAATGCGACTCCAAAACCCTTTCTTAGGCTCCGGGGTACCTTGTTCATTGACGGGTGACATTGAAGACATGGAAGGCATTGAAGACATGGCCGGCATTGAAGACATGGAAGGCATGGAAGACATAGAGTGTCTAGCCGGCATGGATGACTTAGAGCGTCTACCCCTCCTTGTGTATTGAACCAATGGTGCATCGTCATCCACATTCATTGAGTCGAGGGACTCTTGAACCATTGGTGAACTTTCTTCCCTTGGTTCTACGGTTGGTTGAAGGAGATGGGAATAGCCTACATGTTCAAGCGATTGAGAGGAGTAGTCCCGTAGGTGTGAAACCATTGTCCGGAAATGAGGAGGCACCTCAAGAGGCATTTGTCGAAGCTCCGTATCACATGTATTATGGACATTGACGAAACTTTGCGCCTAAAACAAAATAAGTAGTATAAGCTAATCACATTTTATGATATATTGGTTAAGAATTTTAAGACAAGTGTATTAAGTGTACTTACAAGATATTCTGTGGCTCCAAAGGGTGCTTGATAAGTAGCTTGTGGGGGAAAAGGGTTCAAGCGAAGAATAGTGCGATCCCGGAACCAAACCATGTAAGGGTCGTAGTAGCTCATTTCAATATCATCCTCTTCACCACGGAACCGAAAATCACCCCTCCTAACCCAATTTGATATGTAGGGTTGATGTTTTTTCATCCAATTCCGTGAAGAGGCACCCCTTTTGTCTACTTTGTGCAATTTTGGTTCGGTATCAGAGTTTAACGGGATAATTTGTTTCCACCCAAATTGATGAGCTACCCTATTTGGAAAATGCCACTCAACAATGTCGAAACAAATCATAGGGGCCATCACTGTCCAATCGTCGGAGTCATCATAACAAAACGGGGGCAAAAAAGACAAAATCTGTCGGGAGTAAGTTTGCCATGTAAACTGATCATGTCGCATTGAATCAAAAGCATCCCTATACCCAATTAGTGTGGTCACCCCTTCCGGCCTCTTACGAATCACACTTGCCCACCTACGACCCAATGAGTCAATCCTGATTTGATGTTGAGAACCTAATGGGTTCGGTCCATGATGGGTAGCATTAACGGGTCTCATGAGTGTAGGTCGACCAATACTAATCCTCACCCATGCCCACAATTACAATAGAACAAGGGGACCTCCAATGTCTCTGGACTTTACGTTGCTTGCTCTACATAAATTGCGATATAAAGTAGCAAGTACAACACTTCCCCAAGAGTAATTATCTAAGTTGCTCAAATCCCTCAACAAAGGCAAATAAACAACTTGTATGTCATTACCACTCTTATCCGGAAACATGATAGTTGCCATTAAGATAAGCAAATATGCCCTCACATATTGATGTAGAACATCTTCATTTGCATCTTCCGGAAGACCACTAAATTGTTCTAACAACCAACCAATCCTCAAAGAAGCCCCCTTAAGGTCATCACTACTCGGTGTTTTGCCTAAGAGTTCAGTTATTAACAAGGGCCAATTATAAGCGGTTGGTCCACTAATAATATCCCCTCTAATCCGTAGCCCTAACAACACTTGAACATCTTGCAAGGTCACAGTAGCCTCGCCAATAGTCAAGTGAAATGAATGGGTTTCCGGCCTCCATCGCTCAACCAAAGCACTTATTAATTCCACATTAAACTTCAACCCCACTAACCTATGAATAAAAAAAAACTGAGTGTCCCTAATGAAATCAACTACATGATCACTTACCAAAAACCCTTTGTGCGAAACTAAGTGTGACCTACATCGAAGGGAACCAACGTCCCGCCCTTCCAATATTGTCTTGCTCTGGTGTACCTCTTGTTGTGTGAGAAGTTCCGGGTTCACCGGGCCTTGTTGTTGATGTTGTTCCATTATTCCTACACATTTAAAAGAAGATTATTAGATTAGCATGAAAATAAATGTTCAAATAATTAAAAAAATTATGGTAATAAAAAAAATTAAAGACAAGTGTAAGTAGTAGAATACCCTTGTGAATTGTTAACTCTCAAAGTACATGTTTTTTTTTATTGTGGCCTAAACCACGACACAAACTACATGTGACCTTGTTCTTACTCTTCTCATCCATTTCATTATTAGCATCAATTGACATAGCTGTCAAAATTGTTCCCTTGAACTTTCCATATAAGTGGGTTCCATCAATGCTTAAAATTGGCCGACAATGTTCAAAGCCATCAATACATGGTTTAAATGCCCAAAAAACACGCTTGAATTTTTGCACATTTGGGTTAGTTGTTGGTGTTGTATAAAATTGAACAATAGTGCCAAGATTAGATTCTTTTAAGCCTTGCATGAAACGAGGTAGCAACTCATATGATTTATCCCAATCTCCAAATATTTCCTCAATTGCTCTTTGTTTTGCATTCCAAGCTTTGGTGTATGAAATTGTGTAACCATACTTATCTAAAATATAAGTAACAACAGAGTTTACTTTATATCCCCAATCTCCCTCAACAAGGTTACGAATCTCATGACTTATGAATGCTCGTTTCAAATTCATGTGGTCTTGAGGTACCATGTCACAAACACAAGACTCATCATGAGGACCTTTGTATGTCACAATGGTAAAAACTTCAGAATGAAAGTCTTTTTGTGTAGCCCTTAACCGCCAATTACATGGTGTAGGAATCCGGTCACATTTGAAGGTAATAGTATTAGGCTTTGATTCGGCAACTTTGAAAAATTGATTTGCTTTAACACAATATGATGTCACCTCATCGCTAAGTGAAGCTTTGTTTGGGAACACTTGTCCAACCGCAAACTCTTTCCCATGTTCATATCTTACCATATTTTCCCAAGTTTTCCAGCTATTCAATTCATCCTCATCTAATTGATCAATCTTATTAAACTCAACGATGGGAGCACTAGCAAAGACAAGATCATCACCACCATCTTTTTCATTTGCCAACAAATTCTCATCAAGTATTGCCAATTCCTCATCAATCTCATCACCTTCTAAGTTACCATAAAATTCCCCATCATTTACATAATTAGTTTCAAGTGAAACAAATTGAGCAACATCATCTAGCCTAATACTTGGTGTAGGAATGACAATTTGACTAGTAGAAACTTCTACAAATATGTCCATTGAAGGAGCATGTGAATGACGAATACTTGCCCATAACGCTTTAAAGGCTCCCTCATTATTAAGGGGAACAATTTTGAAACACCCTAAGCACTCGGAAATTTCATCATTACCTTCAATTGAGTACCCAAACTTTGAACACCGATTCCCTTATAAATCTCTTCAACTAATTCAAGATATGTCATCTTTGTACTAGCTAGAATAAAACATTGATTCCCTCCTCTATAGGTTACACATCCATTTTGCTCCAACACTTCTCCATCCCAATAACAAATAAGAGGAAAATCACAAATTTCCATTCTATAAAAAAAAATTGAACAAATTAGTATAAATCAACTACCAATAACCTAATTTCCCTAAAATACATACCTAAACAACAATTAAAAATCATAAATCGTTCATCCTACCTAATTAGGGTTTCGAAAATTTGGGGCTTTTTTTAAACAACCTTAAATTAACACATATAAGTTGTAGATCTAGGCACAAAACAACATAATTACCAACAATGAAGACAAAAAAGCAAAATCTACATTCAAAAGATGAAATTAAATAAGTTAAAAGAATTAAATTACCTTGCTAATTAGGTAGAATGTATAATTTGAAAAGCAAAAACCCAATATAATGGAGACACGGAGATTCGCCGGAGATGAGTGTGAGGTGAAGAAATAAGAAGGGGAGTGAGGTTTGTTGTATCGCACTTGGGGAGTTTGAGAGGCGGAGATGGTGAATGGTGTGTGTTTTGTGGTAGAAAGTGACGGGAAAAAGAAAGTTGTTAAAAAAAAAAGAATCTCAGCAAACACGTCATACGTATTGGCGTGTTTCTTCTATAAGACACGCCATACGTAATGGCGGGTTCTCTTTCTTTCCAAAAACACAGCCACTGGACTTGGGCTGGAAAATATAGCTACTTAAACACGCCATACGTAATGGCGTGTTTTGTTCTTAAGACACGCCATACGTAATGGCGTGTTTCCTTTGCTTATATTTTTCAACCATCGACTTTGGGTTAGATTTTTGATCGCCTAAACACGCCATTACATATGGCGTGTTCTTTGAAGTAAACACGCCAATACGTATGGCGTGTTTAAGCCTCATACAGGCTCGTCAAAACCGAGCCTACGTGGACACCATTTCGATAAATGTTTTCAAAACCGACCCAAAACGACAATTCTTTTATTTTTGAGCATTATTTCAAAAACGGACTCTATTAACAAGGACAACTTACGATTATATAAACTTGTTTATATTTGGAAGAAGACTTGTGAAAAGTTCAAAAATGTGTCAGATTATGTTATGGAAAAAGTCACCCCAAACGTAGGCCTTGCTTTTTTGGGGCTTACAATCCAAAGTATCTATCAGATGGCGTCTTCTATGGCTTTCACAGCAAATGGGGGAAAGTCGGTCCTACAAATTAACGGAGTTATAGTCGTCTTACTAATATATGGGCTCTTAATACCCAAATGTGCTGGAGGCCATCTTGCTTTAGTTGCCGGTGTGTTGCTAGCCTCACTGGTCGCGGTTGTTCTATCTTGTAAGAATTAGGGAGCCCATATAGTAGTAAAACGACTACAACTCCGTTTACTTGTTGGACGAACTTTTTCCAACTTGTCGGAAAAGACATAGAAGATGCCTACTGATAGATAATTTGAATTGTTAAACGCCAAAAAAAAAATGCAAGGTTTGTATTGGGATTACCTTTTTCATCACATACTCTCACACATATTTGAACTTCTCAAAAGTCTTCTTTCCAATTTCGAACAAGTTTATACCAGTCGTAACTCGTAACTACTCTGTGTCTATATATGCAAGTGCAAGACCAAATTATCTTTGCCATTGTGCGGACTACATGGACCTGACATGAAATTAAACTTGTCAATCAATGATTAAATTTGAGCAAGTCCCATAAAATTTTAGGTCGACATCGCTTGATATTGATAAATATAATATGAAAATTGGTATGAACCTTACCTGGAGCCTGGAGGGAAGGAAAATCTCATAACCAATTGATAATAGTCTCCGTAGTTTATAAAATGATACATTTGTAAATAGAACAAAGTCATTAATATATTACAAAATTTTAATTAATTGTAGATAATCTTAAAAGAAAGGAAGATATTACAAAATGTTTTACATTGTGAATTGTGATGGAAACTCTCTTGTATAAATAGAGGGGAAGAATGGCAGTGACTCGATTTCTTCAATTTTCAAAGAAAATATCCTCGTGCAACTTAGAGTAATTTAATTGCGTGACAAAATCTTGGGAGTAAATACAAGAGCATGGGCGCATGACAAAATTTTGGAGTAAATACAAGGCTGTTTTAAATTTTGAGTCCACTACGCGAATCAATTAATCGCAGAACAAAATCGTGTTTAATACTTGCATTTAACCTTGTATGTATCTAATTATACCCGAAATAAATAGGGAGTATCAATCAAGTTTGGATATAAATCGACTCTTTATACCATACAAATCGATCCAACTTGATTTATTTACATCCGCACTAATTATTTAAAAAAATTAATAAAACCTATTAAGTAGAAGACAACATAAAAAAAGAGAGAATTAATGGAAGAAAAGAACAAAGGTAAATAACAATTCTCTATAATAACAACTTGTAATGACAGCTTTTAAACAACCTTCTAATGATTTCTCGTGGACCACTTTACTAAGGCCCTGTTCTTTTGGACTTAAAGTCACTTAATTTCAGTTCACTTCAGATCCTATAAGTTGATTCGATTCGATTCGAGATCCTATAAGTTCGATTCGAGATCCTATAAGTTCGATTCGATTCGCTCAGATCCAATAAGTTCAGTTCAGATCCTATAAGTTCAGTTCAGTTCAGATCCTATAAATTCAGTTCAGATCCTATAAATTCAGTTCAGAAAAATTCAGATCCTATAAATTTAGTTTAGAAAAGCTATATACGGAGTATTATTTTTAAAGACCGATACAAAAATATTTGACATTAATTATTCGATACATACATTATTATTTAAAAAAAAATCACTCCTCTCATTAATAATTTCAGCGTCACAATAGATTTGGGCATGTTTGATAAAAAGCGGAATAAGACCATGTATTAGGTACGAAACAACATAGTCAAAAATATTTGGGGAGGCAATGGATCCGTTGTTGAGAGTGATAGTGAAGATGAAAGTGATGAGGATTATGATAATATAGAAATAAATGGTTAGAAAAAAAGATATAATATGTGATTTATTTGTTATCGTAATGTAATTGTAGTATAATGTATGAACAAACCAATGCATATAAAGGGGAAATTTTTTATTATTTTTTTTTTTGGTCTCACGAAGCGCGCACATAGTCGCATTACAATAAGGGGGAGGGGGGATTCGAACCTGGGACCTATTGTCGACAATACCTCCGTCTTAACCACTAGACTAAGACATCCTTGGTAAATTTTTTATTATTTTACCTTGTGTTTTAGACTATAATTTTTTTTATCAATGTTCTCTCTTGGCTAATAATAATAATAATAATAATAATAATAATAATAATAATAATAATAATAATAATAATAATAATAATAATAATAATAATAATAATAATAATAATAATAATAATAATAATAATAATAATAATAATAATAATAATAATAGTTAAGTTAAATAAAATAAAATAAAGTTAAGTTCGGCTCCTATAAGTTTAGTTCAGTTCAGTTCAGATCTTATAAGTTCAGTTCAGTTCAGATCCTATAAGTTCAGTTCAGTTCAGATCCTATAAGTTCAGTTCGGTTCGATTCAGTTCAGATCCTATAAGTTCAGTTCAGTTCAGATCAGATTCGTTTCAGTCCAAAAGAACAGAGCCTAAGTATGAAACTCATGGTGTGTACACGGTTAATTTAGTTTAATGACTATACATTGCTTTCACATTATTTGATTATATATTTTTATGGGAAAATGTCTCAAAACATTAAACTAAAATGACATCCTAGAATGTAACGATTTCGAAAATGCCATTGTTTTTCAATTTTAATTGGAAAATGATTTGGCGACACCGGGTGTTACTCAAAGTGAGCGACACCCGGGGTATTATTGTAACTTACTCATGTATTTTGTGTTCCCTCCATCAACATTCAAATTTTAAACTTATTGGTGGTAAAGGGTAGTTTAGAAAACTAACATTAGTTAGTTAATTTAAGATAATAATAATAAATTAAAAAAAAAATCCCTTCCAAAAAAAAATATTCATAACCGATTAAGCGTTATTTGCGTACATGGAATACTCACGGTGCGGACCTTAGGTGGGGGCGGGGAACGTGCCCCTGTAATCAATATAGAAATAAATATCTAATATAATCTTCTATAAGCAGCATTGTCTTCTTGTTCAGTTGGTAGTTGTCTCCCCTTGTGATTGAATGGTCGGCGGTTCAAATCCAGTTTGCAGCAATTTTTGATTTTAATCAAGATTTATTTGCTTTTTCAGACAATCTCCATTTATTTACTTATTTAGAGTAAAAAAATGTTTGAAAGAAGATTTGATCCTCAGACCTCTGAGCAATATATAAAACTCTAAACCATTGAACAACTAATGTTAATTGTTAGAAAGTTTTAAAAAAAGGTTATATCTTAGACTAGTATTCCACTTTTTAGAAATATTATTTGTCAATAAGTTCGTTTATTTAATTTTTTTTCTATTTGTTTTACTCTTTAATGTTATTTTACGTAAACAATTCTAAAATAAAAGTTTTTAACTGAAAAATAATTATTAAAAACAAATGTACCCCTGTGGTATATAAATCATAGGTCCGCTACTGGGAATACATGTTCATTATCACGTGCATAATTAGTGATCTTTCCTTGTCTTTGGCAAGAACATGACTTAACTTAAACTTAGCAATAGATGATTCAATTAAGAGCACATAAAACACACGTCATTGTGGTATTGACTTATGTTAGGTAGTGACTACATACTGACTAGTCAGTAGGGAGTACTTGGAGGTTCGAGACTTGTTAACTTATTATTTTGTTCTTTTAAAAAAATATTTTTGTTAAATTTTGGATATTAATATGGGTTTACGTATTTAAGTAATTGAAACCGATATTCATATTAGAGTGACTTATTGTTTTATAGGAGACAAAAAACAAAAGATTTAAAGCATACTTTATCTTATACAGTCTTTGTGTGGTCATTTGTTTACATATTACTCCCCCCGTCTCGATCATTTGTATGCCTTTGTAAGGGGACAATTATTAGATAACAAGTGGACGAAATTGTCCACGTATCTTCAAATTGTTCATTAAAAACATTCCCAAAATAGAAAGTTAAACAATTCATTAAGACACTCAAAAATGAAGTAGGTGAACTGATCTGATTTGATATGAACTCAACTGAACTAAACTGAATTGAAAAAAAAAAAGATAATAATAATAATAATAATAATTGATATGTCCACTTGCTATTGCTAAGGGTGTGGGAGCCCAGATTGTCTCTCGGCTCCCCACCAATTTCATGTAAACTTTTATTTTTATTTTAATGAAAGCTGCGCGCATCCCTTCATAATAAAAAAAAAAATAATAATAATAATAATAATAATAATAATAAAATTAATACCAATAGTAATACTAAATATTATAACAATATTATTCATTATTATTATTATTATTAATATATTGATATAATATAATAATAATCTAATAATATATATATAAAAAATAGCAATATAATAAATACAGTAATAATAACAATAATATATTAGTTTTTTTTTTGTCTAAACCATCCGGTAATCCGAACCACATTGGGCCGACTAATCCGGATTTCAGGGCGTGTCCAAGGATTACGGTATTTAAACCCCTCCCAATCGCAGTTGTGGGGGATTGATCCGCAGACCTCCCTACCAAGCGCAGCCCCATGCTACCACTGCGCCAACCAACGATTGGTAACAATAATATATTAGTAATACAAACGAGAACATTATTACTAATAATATAATATTAAATAATACAATATATTAAGTATACTAAAAAAAGAAATACGATAAGTATAATATAATATAAATATTATAAATAATTTTAAAAATTAATATAAATAATAAAAATATATGTAATATAATAAAAATAAAAATAAAAATAATAATAAATATGTTATTAATAATATTAATCAAAATGAATATATTAATAAATAATAATAATAATAATAATAATAATAAATATTAATAATTTATACTACCTATATTGCCATTAATCATAATAATATAATAATAAATAAATATATTAAATATAAACAAAATAATTAGAAAAAAAATAATAAAAACAATAGTAATATAATAAATATAAAAAATATAAATTAATATAATAATAAAAAATATTAAATAGATTAATATAATAATATGATAACAGTAAGAATATAAAATAAGAATAGTATTATAAATGTTGAAACTGAACTGAACTGAATTGAATGGAGCTGAACTGAACTTAACAGAGCTGAACTGAACTGAATAGAACTTATATGAACTGAAATTAAGTTCAAAAGAACAGGGCCTAAAGAAGCAAATATCATATGCTAAACTTTCATTTTGACAATTTTTTATTTTATACTTTATATTGATGACAAAACTATATGTTCAAATATATTCTAGTGTATCGTTGTTTAAAATATATAACGATAATTTATAAATTTTAGTGAACTAAGCTGAAATAAGTAAAGTTGAGCTATACTAAATTGAGCTAAACAAAAACATACTAAATTGAATTGAGCTAAGTTAAGTTAAACTTTCACTTTTGAAGTGTGTTGAACTAAGTTGTTCTTAACTAACTAAATTTAATTGAATTAGACTAAGGCCCTGTTCTTTCTGGCTTATTTTCAGCCCATTTCATTTTTTAGCTCACTCTATTCGATTCGATTTAGCTTTCGATTCGATTCATTCGGCTCCATTCGATTTGATTGATTGAGATCAGCTCCATTGATTCGATTCAGCTCCATTCGATTGATTGATTGATTCGGCTCCATTAAGTTCAGCTCATTTTCAGCTTTACTCATCTTAAATTTAATAGTTATTATTAATTTTGTTATCAATAATACTATTTTTTTAATATTATTATTTTTTATTCTTTATTATTATTATTATTATTATTATTATAATTAATAATATTGTTAATAATAATGTTATTAATAATTTATTTATTATTATTATTATTATTATTATTATTATTATTATTATTATTATTATTATTATTATTATTGATTGATTCAATTCAATTAACTTTATTGATTCGATTTATTTCAGCTCTATTATTGATTGATTGATTTCACTCAGCTCACTTATTGATTCATTCAATTCATTCGATTCGATTCATTCAGCTCAGCTCCATTCGATTCGATTGATTGATTCACTCTAAAAAGCCAGAAAGAACAGGGCCTAAATTGAGTTTAGCTAAATTGATGAGCTACATGCCTACACATAGACAAGGCAAACTAATAGGGTTATGTCGAGTTCGTGCTCGTATAACAAGTAAATAGTAAAGGTGGACAAGTGCGTTGGGCCCGACATGAGCGGGCTAACGTTAAATTTCTCGGTTACAGAGAAGCGAGTTTGAGGGCTTAGGACGGGTCACGAACCCCTTCAACCTAAACCTAATCCAATTAAATAATAACAACGTTAAACTGAATTGAACTATGTTAAACTGAATTATAATTTACATTTTATTATTATTATTATTATTATTATTATTATTATTATTACCGACATGTTTTTTAGGGTCAAAGACCAGTAAATCTTGACCTGTGACCCGAAAGAACTTGAACCCGAAACGACCCTTTATTTTAGGCTCGAAACTCGACCCGACCTATTCGACCCGACCTTTATAGGGATACTCTCAAAGTTCTTGTAATTCTTCAATTTTTTGTGTTGTTTTTCCATAATATGCCAAAGGCACCACCTATGCCTAGTATTTTGCATTTCCAACTCAACAGCTTTCGTTATAGGGATACTCTGATCAGTGATAATGGCTCTAGGTGCCACACCCATGCAATCTACCCAAGTTCTGAGAAGCCACCTAAAAGACTCTGTATCCTCTCTAGATAGTAGTGCACAACCTAAAAGTATAGTTTGACCATGGTGGTTTATCCCTATAAAAGGAGCGAATGGCATCTCGTACTTGTTATTCAGATATGTGGTATCAAGTCCAACGGCATCACAAAAATCTTTGTAAGCCGCTCTACTCCTAGCATCCACCCACATTACATTGCGAAGGTGGCCATCACGTTCCAAATCTAACATGAAAAAAAAAATTGTCTGACTCCTTCTTGGACTTCATAAAGTAGTGATACATAGCGATGGAAAACGGCCCGGCCAATTTCTCTTGTCTTTTCTTCTGCAAAAAGTTTCTCACATCTTTTTCTAAATATGAAAGGTTTTGAAAACCATGATTTTTCACAGCCTCTGCCAAATAGGATCGAGATGGCCTTATGCCAGCCTCATCATTTATCAAAACTCTCCTCTCTACTTCTTTTGGCAATTTTCTATAAGCTCTCAAATATCTCACATCCTCGGGGTTAAGGTCATGATTATGACCCAGTTCTACCTTCGTATATCTCCACCGACCCTCAAACTCCTTGGCATTGAATTTCGCATTGCACCCGATCATTTGAGATGGTCTAGGTTTAATTTTATTTTGCGACCTGTTCACTTGTTTTCCAGCCTTGTTACAAACCCATAAAATATGCTTAGGTTGTAACTTTGTTTTCGGTGACGGCTTCACATTTCTCTGTCGAATTGAAAAACCACATTGCTTAGCATAATTACGGAGGTGTTTTTTTAACTCTTCTCTTTGTTTCAAATTCCATGCCATCTTGTGGTGCTTCCACATTTTCAATAACTGAATGATCATTATTATCACCATCGAATTCATCTTCAGTGTTGCTCGGACTGTTTTCTTCACCGTCATCACTCATGTTTTCTTCTAAACTAGCCAAATAATCTTCTGGAATAGCTTCTTCATCATCTAATAAGTCAATGGTTTCAAAATTAATTTCTCCATCTTGTTCTTCCCAATGAGTTGCTTCATCATTTACTTTATCTTGCGTCTCGTTAATATTTTAATAACTTTGAGAGTCCATAACTTGCATTATCAAAAGAAAAGAAAAATTAATAACTTAATAGTATTATCAACATTCATCAATTTTAATAAGGTACTAGCACGTTTGTCATTTATACTGATTATAAGAATAAACCCGGTCGTTGTTGGTCATCTGTACCAATTCCTTGTCCTTTGATTATAACTACTGAAGGCATGGATTTTTAAAGAGTAAATCAAATGTTGCTTCACACATATACATATAATTCCATACAACAAACGTTGTTCCTTCATCTCCCCAGGATATCACATCATTTGTCACAGGATCATCCTGGTACTGATCTCTGCCCCATTTCTTCTAATTAATAGTAAATTTTTGTGTTAAGGCCGCCTTACGCAAGAGTTTGTGTAAAACCGCTTTATAAGAGATACTGTTAATTTCGCTAATCTAATCTAGTTAATCAGTAATAATATGATTATATGAAGAAAGATTTGATTTTTTTTTAAAAAGAAGGAGAACTAAAAAGCAAAAGGGCAGTTAAAAATTCCCAATCCCAGCAATAAAACCCTGATAAAAATGAACCTGAATACATGATTTTTCTAAACAAAAATAATAATAATAGTTCTTAGAAAATTATGGAAGAATATATGCACTTTTGTTGAGATTCTAGTATCATAATGGAAAGATTTTCATGCAAGATTTTTTCCTGAGGAAATGGAGATAGTTTGAGAGTAGAGATATATTGTGATTTCTGTATATATGTAGAGTTTATAATAGAAAGAAAAGAGGACGAAAAAAAGGAAGAAAACAAGAGAATTAAGAAAGGGATGTGCAGGGGCGGACGCAGGATTTTCCTACAAGGGGGGCACAAATTTGTTTCCGTCGCGGAAAATATCTTTTGAAAATATGGTTGCGATAAACACGGAAAAATCGATTATCGAACAATGGAATTTCACTCGATTGTTAAAATCCTTGATGCAAAATTAGTAAATTTTGAATGAATTTTTGAAAATAAAACATTATTAATGTAATTAATACACCACCCTTATTGTCTATATCTATAGATATATTAGGCTACAAACTCGAATGACAATAAATCATGATTTAAATATGATAGGAATAACCTTAAATATCTAGTTTATAATAATTTTTAATTCCTCTTATCAACAAGAATGGCGGTTGTAAAAGTGGTCATAAACTCATACCTTAAAAACCTTGATAAAGACGGTGGGGGTTCGAACCCCACGACCAACATAAACATTTAATTTTATATAACCTTTACTTCCTCTTTGATAATTTATCAAAAAATTGTTGGCAGGGAGAGTCGAACCCAGATCACCGTGGAGATTGTACAAATCTCTTACCAATGCGCCATTTCATCTTATTGATACTATAGCCTATGTTAAATACTTATTATCGATTTTTAGGATTTCATGGTGGGCACGTGCCCACCCGGGCCCCCTAGATCCGCCCCTGGGGATGTGGGTGTAGGGGTTCTAGAAAGGTTGAGAATTCTGATGCTGAGTATACTGTTGCTGATGGATGCAATTGGCTAAGGCAGGCTGCTCCCGAAGTATCATGGAGGTATGTTTGCTGGAATAGACTCAATGTCCCTAAGCATTCGTTTATTTTTTAAGCTTGGATGCATCACAGGCTGCTCACAAAAGGATAGACTGATTGCTATGGGTTTACAGATTGATGGCAACTGTGATTTATGTATGGCATCACCTGAAACTCATGATCATTTGCTATGTGACTGTGTCTTTAGTGGGAAGTGTCTGCAGATTTTGCAGGATCTGATTAATGTGCAGTAAGGACCTGGTTGATTGGTATAGAAATGGAAGGGCAAAATCAAAGCTAGTGAGGAATTATATTGGAGCATGTCATGTTGCTCTGATGTATGCACTGTGGAAAGCTAGAAATGATGCACGGATGCATCAGGTGGTTACTCGGCCTGAAGTCATTATCCAAAAACTTAGGAGGGAGATCAAAGCCAAATTAATGAGGATGAATGCAAGCACTATGAAGCCAAGTGACTGTAGGTGGTTGGCGAATTTGACTATTAAAATGTCGTCTTTATACAGTTTTTTGCAAAATATAGGCACTGGTTGTAACATTTTTGGCACTCTGTATCTATTTTTTTGAGATCAATATACCTTACCTTACACCAAAAAAAAATGTGTATGTTTAATACCGTCGAGCATCAGGGAAAATAATTTGATGTTTATGTTTAACGGAATCAATCTCATAAACCAAAGTAAAATAGAAGCATGTTAAACAATCAATTGAATCTACAGAGTAGTAAAAATATGATCGAGCAAATTTCATCTTTCGTTTGTACAATTATACACAACAAATTCAATGAAAAAAATTATATTTCATCTTTCATTCAACACTTGAACGTACCTTAATAATTATCGATCCAGTGGAGGAAATTTCTGTAACGTATTTTGTTGCTTCAGGTTTGACAGTACAATTTTTTTTTTTTTTTTTTGATAATTGGTAAACGTATACCTAGCTTAGTTTGACATGAATACAACTATCGATGATCAAGAAGAGATGAAGATATGTGTTTGTTATGATTATTGTTGTCTATTAGATAGGAGATATTAGATTTAGTTTAGTTTTAATTATCATCTTTTATATTTTATGTTATTAATATAATAAATTTGCAAATTACGGTTTTATCCCTACGAATTTGACGCAAAACGAAAATCATTTTTCTGTTTTTTATTTTTTTCTATTTTTTTTATTAGGGTGTTACCGAACTCAGTAACACCCGGTGTCGCCCTAGCACTCCCCATTTTAATTAGCCCTGCATTTTTTACTATTGAATACGGACGAGTTATTAAATAACGGTGTTGTGCTGACTGAAATGGTGTGCTGTGTGGGTCATTATGAGTAGTAATGATTTATTTAGTCACTTTTTCGTACACACAAGTACCAAAAAAATAGAGGACTAGGCATGGGACCCTGTCCTACTTTTGTACTCCTAATAAGTTTAGCACATCATCTTTTTTTTTTTTTTTTTTTTTTTGATAAGGTAAGAAAACTAGGTTGATCCTCTAGGGTAGGACCAACCTATCTCATCCTTTCGAATGAGGGAGGTAAGTTGAAGCCACCGGCTATCAAACCACCTCGAAAGAGTTGGACATGAATGTCCAATAGAAGCCATGAAGTCAGCAACCTTATTGGCTTCACGAAAGCAATGTTTAATTATCACTTCATCGAAAAAATGAAGGTCCAATTTCACATCCTTAATAATACTAGAAATTTCCCAAGGAATTTGCTAGGTACCTCTAATCGAGTTAATCACACATAAATTATCACCCTCCATAATTAACTTTGAGATTCCTAAATATTTAGCTGCTAAAATGCCTTCTTTTAAAGCGAGAGCTTCCGCAACAAGAATACTATTGGAACCGCACTTTTTTGCTCCTAACAAAACGACTTTACCATTGTGATCTCTTGTTGAATATCCTAAGGCAGCTTTACTACCTTCTATTCTCGATCCGTCAAAATTTAGCTTTAGGAAACCGTTTCTAGGTTTTTCCCACCAAATTTCTTCCTTCCTAGGATTGTTTCTAGCTGACTCTTCCATCTCGGGATTGTTGAGATCCTTAAATCTCGTCACATTCCAGGTCTTAATGTTATTATTACATAAAGTAATAAGTTTGCTGATATTTAAGTTAACATTATTAAAGATAATATCATTTCTATGAAACCATGCATTCCACCAAATAAAGATAATCTTAGTGAAATCATCTCTTGAAATTAAATCTTTGAGAAAATTAAGTTTCGTTAGAAAACTTTAACTTGTAATATTATCATATTTTGACACAAACTCATTGAAACTAATAATGTTCAGGTCTTGGATGACAGATCCAATCAAGGGATATTCGTAAAAGAAATGATCTTTGCTTTCAATAGGATTGTTGCATAGAACACAATGAGATGGGACATCAATATGACTCTTAAGAAGTCTACTTTTCGTTGGGAGACCGTCAACACATGTTTTCCAAAGAAAAAATTTCAATTTTGGAGGAATATTCAATTTCCAAATCCACTGAAATTCACATTTGTCAAGAGCTTGATCGAACAAACCTTGCGCTAACCAAGTTGCTGTCTTGGTAGAGAAAGTTCCGTCTGCGGACAACCCCCAAATGAGGGTATCTGGAATATTAGCTTATCATAGTCGCTCCCAAGGTCTTGTGTGTGACGGTTTATAATATCGATTTTTGTGATTGTATCATTGTATGTAGTAATGTAGAAGAGAAGATGGTTTTAATAATCAACAAGTCTCTCTTGTGACGGACATATCTGTAATAAGGTTGTAACGGTTCAAGTAATATCTTATGTGGGTAGATAAGACAAAACAGATTGCTACTCCCTAGGCAATTTGATTTGTCTTATCTATCTCACATGATTAATACTTGACCTGTCGCAAACTTGCGACGGATATACCCGTCACAAATGAGAATTTGTGTTTAACAATTATGCAAGTGTAAAGTCGTAAAATCATTGCACATAAGTATCTTGTGAGTCAATATCTACACCAATCCCCACTAAACTAAAAGAATAAGAAAATTCTAATAGTTTCCCGCCTAAATGAATATTCCATATTTGGGCTTCATTATATTCTATTTACAATTGGGCCAAACTGCTTAATTTCATATAATTCCATTTTATTTATACATTTATATACCTACAACTGGGCCAATACTGATTAATTACATACAATAACTAACCTACTACAAGATAAGAGCGTTCATATATTTTTTTTACTTCTAAAACAAAAAAATTGTCAATAATATATATTTTTCTCACACTCTAATTTAATATCTATTTCTACTCTATACAATGCGAGTATTTAAATTTTGGTTAATTTTTTAATTTTTTTAATTTAATATATACATAAGTACATTTATTACTACACATATACACACAAAATAGTTTCAACAATTTTATATAGAGTAAAAAAAATTTTTTTCTATCTCTTAATACAAAATATTACTAATATTAAGTTTTATTCTATACTAAAATTTCAAATGGAGTTCAAATAAGTTAAATATAATTAAATAATTGTTAAATTCTCTAATGTCCCTATCTAAACAAACCGCGTGTGCGCGGGATTTATAATAGTATTAATTACGCTAATTTCTCACTCGCTCATTTAGAGTAAATAGCAATAGAAGAATTTTATATTAAGTTCTTCTTATGTCATATTATATTTTATTAGTTCCAATGTTTAAGAATTTTTTTTTTTGAGCATATGTGTATTTTTTTTAGCATATTAAAGTTTATATGCTAGATTTTTATTTTTTTTCCCTCAAAACTCAAATTTAACTAAATTTATTTGTAATGTTTTTGAGTTTTATTGTAATTTTTTTAAGCTTAATGTTTAAGTGAATAAACTCAGAAATTTTATAGTAAAACTCCTAATTTTTGAAACAAAACTCAAAAACTTTATTATAATGCTCAGAAACTATAAAATTGGAGGTAGTGCATCAGATTTATAATCCACCTAGTGAGATAATGCAACATTGATGTATGTGATAGATGCTAACAATGAATGTCAATGGCGTAATTTATCTCCTTGCCTAGAAAATAGCTATATGATAAAATCTTCTATTCTGTTATCTTATTTAAAACAGTTTTTTCATCAAATATATTATATTAATGCCTAAATTACGCTCTATCATTAATTTGTTTTAAATTTGAAAATTAAGGAGGGAATTGAAATTACATGTGCAATTTCCTATTATAACTCCGGTGGCGCACAAACTGGGTAATACCCGATGACGCCTTCTCATTTTCCTCCTCCTCTTCACCTTCACCGTCATTGTCATCGTCGTTGCCATAAGTGGAAATCGTTGTCGTATCCGCCACATGTGATGGGTAAGGATCTACTGAAGTTAGTAATACTCTCGGTAATTTTTCTTTACTAAATAGTGCATTAGTATATTAAATTAGTGTAGACCCCGTGTACTACATTCACGGTATTTATAGAGTTTTAGTTTTTAGTATATTATTTATAGATTATAAATTTACAAGTCATTACTTTTGTAACGTTTCTCATTATTTTATTTTATTTGAGAAAATAAATTAAAACAACAAAATTAATCAAAAGATTTATTTAGTGACATGAAATGTGTATTTTAATAAAAAAAATTTTTTTTACACAAAATTAGTGATCTTATCTATATAAATTCAGAAGACAATACTCATTGTACAACGCGCCACATCATAAATGCATTTTTTTTTTGGAAAATCCAGGTTATGGTGGGGACCCATGAGTGTGCAACGTATTTAATTATTCAGATATCCGTCTTTTCGAACATGCGCTAAATTCTGTGTCGCAACAAATTATATAAAATAATCTTATGGAATACTTCTTCGAATTAATACATTCCGTGTAAAGAAAATGCATAAAATTTACGCAGAATTAATTACAAATGCGAGTAAATGTGATTAAATTACATAATTTTTAAAACAAAATTACACAATAAAATTACAGAAGGAATTACAGTTATATACGGGATCGAACATACAACGGAAATGAATTACAAAAATGAATTACATGTATTTTTGTTAATATTATTGTACCACAAATTCACAACATAATTTTTTAAAACTACAGGGTACAAATTTTTTTTTTCAAAAAACAATAATGACAGCATATGTACTTGGAATATAAAACTCGACATCTTAGCTATCAGCCGCGCACACCGAAATTGGTAGGCGACAATGATAGGAAACCGAGTTAATATAGTCTTCAACAAGCATTTAAATTTATTTTTAATTTTTTTTTACTCTAAAAAACAAATAAATAAATTTTATTTTAATTTACAAGTGATTAAATGTGCCGGACTCCCGAATCACCAATTGAAGTTGAAGGTCGGTGCTATGGTGATGCTTCTGCGAAACATTGATCAATCACGTGGGTTGTGTAACGGCACGAGACTAATTGTGACTGATCTAGGGGCACGCGTGATAAGATGTACTGTCTTAACTGGTAGTCATAAAGGTGATAGAGTGCATATTGCTCGACTAACACTTACTCCATCGGACACCAGTAGATTTCCGGTACGTTTCAGTAGAAGACAATTCCCCATCGCTGTTTGTTTTGCAATGACGATAAACAAGAGTCAAGGGCAGTCTTTATCTCAGGTTAGCATCTATCTTCCAAGACTAGTGTTTAGTCATGGCCAGCTTTATGTCGCAGTTTCCAGGGTCACCCGAAAAGAAGGCTTGAAAATTTTAATTCGTGACTCAGATATGTGTACTTCTACTACGACTACTAATGTAGTGTATCATGAAATTTTTCAATTTTTAGAATAACTTGCATATGTTAAAGTTGATTATTAGATTATATTTCTTTTATCCGAATGTAAAGTTTTTTATGTATGCAATTTTTATTTACAAGAGTAGATTACGTTATTTCCTTATAAACCAGTGCATGTGAACACATGTTTGTAACAAATTTAAACATTAATTATGTACATCGTTGATTTAGACCAATTAGATAGCTACAATAGAAATGCAAAAACAAATATACATAAAAAAACATTCATTCTGGCCCAAATACATACCCGTGCAATTTTGCACGGGTTTAAAACTAGTATTATTTTATACTTTAATTTTTTTATATCTTCTCATTTATCAAAATCTCTTTTCTTTCACAAAATATCATTTTCAAGCAAAAAAGAAGTTATATATGTATGTCGAAATGAGCGGTCAAAATATTATCTAGGAGATCAAGGGAAAATAAATGGGAAGACTAAAAATTGAGGGGAGATTTTTTTAATAACATATATTTTAGTTATGACTTATCTTACAAGGTCAGCTAAATTTTTATCACAAAAACCTAAAAACAAATCTTCTATACGACAAATCTTTGTACATAGTTAATTATATCAACAGGGCCGGTCCAAGGGGTGTTCAACCCGTGCAGCCGCACAGGGCCCCCAAAAATTTGGGGGCCCAATAAAAGTCCCTGTTATTAATGTTAGTACATAATTACTGTGTCCACCTAATGTTACAGAAGATAGTCATTGCCTCAGCGGTAGAAGTCTTTCCTTGCACTATGTACATCCTGTGTTCGACTCCCCTCTGAATCATTCAAATTAAACTTGTTGTTCACAAGAATCGATCCCGCCCTGCCTCAACTATGTCAAATTGTACTATTAACCAAGAGAGCAATGAAGCTATCAATTATATTTAAGGAAGGGAAATTTAATTTATCATATATACTTGTTGGACTTTTTAGCTTTTTTTTAATATTTGTAAAAAATTATTAATTTATATTTATATAATAACATAAGTGTATATATTTTAAGGGCCTATTTTTTCAACGGCCCTGTATATCAAAATAGAAAAGGTGTTTTTAGGCGGAAAAATGTGAAGTACTTTGCTTTATTGAGGAACATGTGATAGTTAATGAATCCCTTGATTATTAGTACGTTTTGCCTTGTTTTTTTTTCACATTTTGAGATGTTTATTTTTCTTTTTCAAATCCAGGAAAAAAACAATATAATATGTATATTCATATAAAAGTTTTTTTTCGTAACGAATCTAATCGTATGATATTCATAACTTTTAGACGATTATATTTTTGTAAAATTTAAATTGAAGCTCATCTAAAATGAAAAATGTGGAAATTAAATATCTATCCTCCAAAGTCCCATCCTTTGGGAGAAATTAGGATTTGCTTATTATAGTATTGCGAAAAAGGATTATACATCGGATGTATTACATCGAACTCCATATATATTTGAGTTTTTGTGTATTTTTTCTCGAACTTTATAAAGTTTAAAAGTTACTTCGTACATGTTTGTGTTTTGACGTCAAAATTCAAATTTTTCTGAGCCTATATTGTAATTTTTTTAGTTTTATGTTGAAAAGAATGAACTCAAAAACTTTCTAATAAAACTCATAATTTTTAAAACAAAACTCAAAAACTTTATCTTAATGCTCAAAAACTATACAATCTGATGTATTATTACATCACATGTATAATTCACTTACTGGGGGCACTTCCCATTGGTATCACAACCAATGAAATTTAAGCGCGTGGATAGCTAGAAATCAACATATTGGATACATTGTAATTTCTACATTCTTAAATTTGTGTTTTTTCTCATTTGCATTGTATTGTTGGTATTAGAGTCTTAAATATTTCCTCATTGCATTGTTGGTTGGAATAAGGAAGAATAACCAAACCAAATAGGAAGTACAATAATAAGGTTTGACAAATGGAGAACGCTGCTGAGTCATCAATTTCGTCGTCGTCAATGTCGTCATCTTCACCACCGCTTGAGACGATAGTTGTATCGTCAATGCAATTTCAACCGGGCTATCATGGGCTTCATCTACTCGTATATGCAAATTCGATGGCTAATAATCTTCATCTACTCGTATATGCAATTCCGATCATAGAAAAAGTGAATCCTACCACGGGAGTTGCGTTTCTAGCACTTAGTATCCAAAACATCTACCAAGTAGCATTTTCGCAGGCGGTCTGATACGAATTTGCGGAAGCGGATTAATAGAAAAATAAAATAAAAGGATATTTGCCTTGAATTAATGGGTAGAATTCAAGTCAATGGAATATTTACTCGGTGCTAGACCTATAACACGAGTAATGGTGAGAATACTCAAGACCTATTGAATATTTCTCGGGCTAAAGCATGATCGCGTCAAACTCTAACGATTTTTGGCATGTAAACTACATACTCAAAAACAACAAAAACACAAGTGTTTTCTTTTCTTAATCTTTCATATATTTCTGGTTTTTTTTATTATGAAAACTCATAGCCTTATATAGGCAGCCATAACCGAAACTCCTAGCCAAGTGAACAGTTGCCATCACTACTTCACTTATTACAATCATTAACAACAAGTAAAATGAAAGGACTTCACTAATTATATGCTTTATTAGTACTATAAATAAGTTAATTAAAAGACTTTAAATAAGACTACTTAAGACTAGCATTTAAACTAGACATTATTTGGAACGTGTAGAATCAGCCTCCATCGACTCGTATCCGTACTCGTATCATCCGCCCTTTCTTCAAAAAGAATCGTCCCGATTCTTGGACCTATGATATGGGTTATGAAAAGTCGATCAACCCTCGAACTACCTCGCTCGAGTTTAACCTTTGAATTCCAATCGCAATCGGAAATTCAACCAACATCTTGACTTTGACACGCCTTAAGACCGTTTGGGACCAAATTTTTTTTTTCTTCCGGATGAACAGTACCACGACCGTGAACAGTTTTTTTTTTTTTTTTTTTTTTTTTTTTTTTTTTGTTACGCATGGAATAAAAGTCACTAGAAACTCGCCTGTGAGATGCAAAACCGATTAACCCTCAAACTACCTGCTTGAGTTTAACCTTTGAACTCCAATCGCAATCAGAAATTCAACTAACAACTTGGCTTTGACACGCCGAGGACCGTCTAGATTTAGGAAAATCAAGAGCCGAAGCTCTGATACCATATGATACGAATTTGCGGAAGCGGATTAATAGAAAAATAAAATAAAAGGATATTTGCCTTGAATTCATGGGTAGAATTCAAGTCAATGGGATATTTACTCGGTGCTAGACCTATAACACGAGTAATGGTGAGAATACTCAAGACCTATTGAATATTTCTCAGGCTAAAGCATGATCGCGTCAAACTCTAACGATTTTTGGCATGTAAACTACATACTCAAAAACAACAAAAACACAAGTGTTTTCTTTTCTTAATCTTTCATATATTTCTGGTTTTTTTATTATGAAAACTCATGGCCTTATATAGGCAGCCATAACCGAAACTCCTAGCCAAGTGAACAGTTGCCATCACTACTTCACTTATTACAATCATTAACAACAAGTAAAATGAAAGGACTTCACTAATTATATGCTTTATTAGTACTATAAATAAGTTAATTAAAAGACTTTAAATAAGACTACTTAAGACTAGCATTTAAACTAGACATTATTTGGAACGTGTAGAATCAGCCTCCATCGACTCGTATCCGTACTCGTATCATCTATGATACGAATATGATACGGGTCGGTCATTAAATTGGTAGTTAACTAGCACGTTTAAGTTATTGGTTTTGATGCCATTTAAATTCATACTTATTATTTGCTCTTAGAAGACCTTTAGTATGCTAGATTTAAGGAGTCATTATGGGTCTTTAATTTGGGTCATCATTGTTTTAATTTGGCTGTTACAATTAGCATTTAGGCGTTGAATTGTCTTGCCAATTCAACTATTTAAAGGCTTTCATTTTGTATTGGTTAGATAGACAAGAATTTTATAAAAAAAATCGACTTTTGTTTGTGTTAAACAAATTTCATCGGGTTGTTGCGATAACTCAAAAATAGTGGTTATTTAGGACGCGTTTCCTATCTATCGCTCGATTGGAACCAATAGGTCTTGGTTAGCCAATCCCGTTCATCGAATTATAGGTTTAATTCGGTGTCTGCTTATCTTTGCTACTCTTTATTTGCGTATTTTACGATAATGGAACCTCAAGTTCATAAAACGAACAGTCACTCCGACTGTTTCAGCCAAACAAATCCGCTTCCGCATTTTATTTCGCATCATTTGGTATCAGAGCCATCGGCTCTTGATCCGGTAATGGACCAAAATGGGTTGAACGTGAATCTCTTCATGTTCTCAAACCAAAACAATCCATTGGAGGGAGACTTTGATCCTTCCTTGCCTCCTGTTTTTGACATCTACAATGACGACTTTTCATTCAATTTGTACAGCCCCTGTTTTCATAAACAGAGCGAACCATTGAAGATCACCAAAGATCCAAAAGAACGTGATGTTCTATGTTTGACGATCGAAGTGGACGAAACATTTCAAATGCAAATTTGTACAGCCCCATGTTGCGTGGCAGTTGGTGGTCCAAAATCAATTTGGAAATTTAAGGAAAATGGGCCGTCCAATATAGTAATAGTGCAAGGTTTGAATGTGCAATATAATTCGTATCATCAGGGCCGTGTCAATTTCGTGCTCGTAACATCAACAAAATGCTTGAATATGCAAAATGGTGGTTGGAACCAGCAACAAACGTCAATGGTATTCGACCCAGGCATTTGGCAGAAAATGGACACTTACAAGCAGCCCATCTCGATATTGAACGGTCAAAGAATCGGGACGATTCTTTTTGAAGAAAGGGAGTATGATACGAATATGATACGGGTCGGTCATTAAATTGGTAGTTAACTAGCACGTTTAAGTTATTGGTTTTGATGCCATTTAAATTCATACTTATTATTTGCTCTTAGAAGACCTTTAGTATGCTAGATTTAAGGAGTCATTATGGGTCTTTAATTTGGGTCATCATTGTTTTAATTTGGCTGTTACAATTAGCATTTAGGCGTTGAATTGTCTTGCCAATTCAACTATTTAAAGGCTTTCATTTTGTATTGGTTAGATAGACAAGAATTTTATAAAAAAAATCGACTTTTGTTTGTGTTAAACAAATTTCATCGGGTTGTTGCGATAACTCAAAAATAGTGGTTATTTAGGACGCGTTTCCTATCTATCGCTCGATTGGAACCAATAGGTCTTGGTTAGCCAATCCCGTTCATCGAATTATAGGTTTAATTCGGTGTCTGCTTATCTTTGCTACTCTTTATTTGCGTATTTTACGATAATGGAACCTCAAGTTCATAAAACGAACAGTCACTCCGACTGTTTCAGCCAAACAAATCCGCTTCCGCATTTTATTTCGCATCACGGTCGCTTCCCTTAAAGGCAAGTCTATCCAGCACGTAAATGCCATTGCAGTGCTTCTACTATTGTACGGAGTTTTAGCGCCTAGTAGACATGCCGGAGGGCGTATTGCCATGATGATCGGGGTAATTCTTGTGTCCGGAACAGCTGCGGCCCTTGCCCTTAGGTAGTTTTACGGTATGCATATATAACAAATACAAACTTTAGTACACTAGAATTAGTTAGTCTCAAACCATATAGTTTATTTATGATTACTCTGTATATTACACTTGTAAATAGAACAGATGCATGGATATATTACAGAATTTAATTGTACATATTCTTAAAAAAAAAAAAAAAAGCAAGTTAATTGTATAATTGTAAATATTACAGAATGATGATATGATATGTACTTTGTTAAAACGTGTTGCATTGTGTTTGCATAGTCTAACTATTTCCTTCAAAACTTATTTGTTTGCTTTTATTGTGAGACATTGTTGGCACCTAAAATTATGAGACTGCCACGTCAGAAGTCAAAGTCAAAATGTTGACTTGTTAAAGAAAATACGGAATAACATAATTAATTTGAACGAAGTTTAAATTAATTAATCTATTTTTATTATTTTAATCCAACCCGCTTATCTAAAGTGACAAACTCGATAAATGGATCAATTTACTAAAACGGGTCAAACTCACCTAAATAAGCCAAGCATGCGCAAATGGGCTAAATGACAAGTCTAAAGGAGTTGCTGAAATAAGGGTGGAGCTCATTTAGGTCTCTATAAATAGCAGTCCGTTTTTCTTAAGAACATTGCTTTTGGTTTGAAATAAGACGGGTAACATGTCATCATTTTACAATAAAATGTTGTTATTTTTTGATAACATGTTACCATTATTATTCACATCATTTTCAGGGTAAAAAATGACACCTCTAGTCATAACATTTTGTGAATTAATTGGTTACATTTTCTTAAAAAATGGCAACATTTTATCCGTCTGACAAATAAGACCAAAAGTGTCGGTCTGAAACAAGAATTTGGGTATAAATAGAGCTCACCGAGTCCAAATTATCGTTTATATGTAGTTAGTTAGTTAAGTTGTACATACCTCGAGTAATTCGAAATCTTGACATTTAGTGGACCTTTTTGTATGGTATAAATGTTGTAAGTAGCATAAACTTGCATATCAAGTATTTTTCAATTGTTATTCACTCTATTGTATTGGAAACTCTATATATAGACCATAGAGGGAGAATGGCACTTACTCGATTATTTCAAAGTAAATATACTCGTGCAAAAAGCAATTTAATCGCATGAAGAAATCTTCGAGTAAATACAAGAGCACGGGCATATCAGTAAATAATAATGGCAAATGATTACTATGGAGTAATTAAGATATAACCTTTAACCCTAACTTATTCTTTTGTATTGAAACTGGTTGAATTGAATTAAAGGGACTTAATAGATTAGAACTAATTTCCACTCATTTTCGAGCGAGATTTTATTTATGGTGTGTGAATTTGACGTGAGGGAATACAATTTTATATTTGCAAATCTACCTAGATGAAAAGTTGTTAAACTAGTAAAACCCACCAATTTGTTATGTTAATCCCTTGTGACGGTTTTACACGACTTTCAATATTGAGGTTATGCTTGACGAGATTGACCAATTTTTTGGCGGGTAATGGGTTTGGACTGGTTGGCAAAGATCAGCTACTAAACCGGCTTGATTCAAAGACAATACTAGATTCCCATAGACCATACCACCACGTTAAATTAGTCTATCATCTGAACTACTTCGTTTTGTTTAAGACGACAATATTCAATTACCGAATTTGACTTTAGGAGTTGGTGAAAATCCTCGGATACTCAATACACTCGTTAATCGTTAATCGTTACAACAAGTGAGCCAATGTTGAGAACCGGAGTTAACTTAAATGTAAAAAGCTCTTACCCCCAACCGTGAAATTGACGTTCATTTTCACAAGCGACTTAATCCGCTGATTTGAAAAAAAGAAAAGAAAAAAAAGACCCAAAAGGCCAAAGCAGCGACCATTTCCAGACCTTCCAGCAACTAATTAACCCTAATTCCGCATGTAATTAAACAAAAAGTAAAACAACCCCAAAATCAATTTCTGTGAGAATTGAGAAATAAATTGCTTAAGCAAAGTGATTGAATCGTCGCCTGTAATTGGGTTAATTGCTTATCAATGATTCCAGAGCTTTCTATGAATTCCAATTTCGATGTGCGAAGGTAATTCCCTTACTCTACTGATTTTTTTTCCCGAATTGTGATTAAATTAACTTTTGTGTATTTCATTGCATTCAATTTCCTGGGTTTTTCCTTAATTTAATATTCCTTGCGTTGCCTGTAAGGTTGGGGTCTTGGTGTTAAAACATGGGTGAGAATTACAAAAGTTTCAAGGTTTAAACCGTCCCAAGAGCGATCTTGTGTGAGGTTATGCGTAGAAAGGTAGCGACTGTTAGTTTCTTGGTAATATTAAAATAAAAAACATTTGTTGCCGAGAATTTAAGTTGGATAAATATAAATGAGTTGCCATTCTTTTCAAACCAAAAGTTTAAGCTGATAACGGTTAGGTCATGCCCAGTTTAATAACTGACCTGTTTTTTTTACTGTGAGTTTAAGTTGATAACGGTTGGATAAATATAAATGAGTTGCCATTATTTTTACTCTCTAAGTATCCAATGAGTGATTACTATATCCAAGGTTACTTTTATTACTCTCACTACTCGAAATAAATATATTAAATATATGCATTAAATTAATTAAGTCGAAATAATTATGGAATATTATATTTTTTGGAAATCTAGCTTGATTTATCTACTTTTTAATAGTTTCTAAAATATAATATACTTATATTATATTTGTTTATGTTAAAACATCTTTATACTAATTAATACCATAAGTAAGGCATGTTTATATGTTTATTTTAAGGAAAATCAATTAATAATTATTTTTACTAATTAAATTAAAAATCTAATGAATTATGGAATATTATATTTTTTTGGAAATCTAAATTGATTTACTTACCTATTAATAGTTTCCAAAATCTAACATATACTTATATTATATTTGTGTATGTTAAATAATTAACATCTTTATACTAATTAACACCGTAAGTGGGACCTGTTATTTTAAGGAAAGTCGCCATATTCTAGTTTTATCTAAATTAATATTTTTAACCAAAACTATATAATATTTACATTGAAGTCCCTTGTTCAGGTCCATCACACGGTGCTATCGATTTAAAACTATATAGTATAATTAATTTGTATAAATTTCTTTAATTACATTGAAGTCCCTTGGTTTCTGGAATTAATATATAGTACTAGTATTGGTGCCCGGCTTCGCCCGGGCTACCTCTACTTACCATTAAATTTTTTTTTTCATTAAATAAAATTACTTAAAGTTGCATAACCCATAAATTTATCATTAATATCTTTTTCTATGACATATCCTAAAATTACGATGAAATAAATTTTGAGACAAATTCACTACTCCTTCTATTAATATTTTACTCTTATTAATGAAACAATAGTAATAACATTTCACTACTTGCCCGTAATCATTATTACTTTCACTACTCCCGCCGTAATTATTGTTACTGTCACTACTGCCGCATTAATATTGATAATTTCACTACTCCCGCCGTAATTATTGTTACTTTCACTATTGTCGCATTAATATTGATTATTTCACTACTCCCGTTGTTGTTTCTACCACTTTCACTAATCTCGCTGATAATATTGTTACTTTTACTATTCAAATGAGTGATTATTATCATATAACTATATCCAATGTTACTACAATTCTTTTCTTTGCTGACGAAATTACTTTTACTACTTAGGCATGCAATTTTAAGAGGATTATATATTTATATAAATATATTACATATATGCATTAAATCAAATCGAAATAATTATGCAATATTATATATTATGGAATCTAACTTGAATTATTTATAACCTACTTATATTATATTTTTGTATGTTAAATAATTAACATCTCTATACATCTAATAAACTATAAAATTTAATAAAATTGCATAGATTTTAAATTTAATATATAATTTTATGATAATAATAATTAATACCATAAGTATGCATGTTTATACTAATTAATTATTTTATTTTAAGGAAATTGGTCATCTCCTAGTCTTCTATAAATATTTAGGAAAATTATCAAGCATCTTCTTTCTTTTAGTCTCCTTGAAATTGACCATCTTAATTAATTATTTTATTTTAAGGAAATTGACCATGTTTTAGTCTCTTATAAATGTTTAGGAAAATTACCAAGCTTCTATCTAATTTAACTTTAACTCAAACTATATAATATTTGCATTAAAATCCCTTAATCGGGTCCATCACACGGTGCTAGTGATTTAAAACTATATAATATAATTAATTTGTATAACTTTCTTTAATTACATTGAAGTCCTTGGTTTCTGGATTTAATATATAGTATTGATTGATTGATTGATTTGCCATATATATGCAAAAATAGAAAATATAATATGCCATCAGTGCAATTAGCTAAGTTCTACATACCTTGAATAATCCGTGATTCTAGCCATTCGTATTTGTATCAGGCTTTTTTTTAGACAAACGTGTACTATTTTATAGAAACGGTAAACGAGATTATATATTTGTATCAGGCTATTACCTCGTAACTTTTGGATCATGGAGATGAAAAACTTGATACTAGATTACCAATCTTTAACCCGATGAATAGATATGACGACTCGGTTTTTTTTTTTTTTTTTTTTTCAATTTGTTGAGAATTTAATTAAACAAAAGTTGCAAATAGCATAACTTGAATATCAAAAGTGTCCTTCAATTGTGAGTTGTGAGTAGTAGTACGTTCTTTTTGATGTAGAAACTATATATAGAGAAAATATCGTCGTGCAAAGAATAATTTAATTGCATGCCAAAATCTTCCGAGTAAATACGAGAGCACGGCTGCATGAGAATTACGTGTGTTATATTTCATAATGAAGATAGATTGTCGAATACAGAATATCGAATAATTAATAATCGTTTTCAAAAAAAAAATTAATAATTTAATATACAATTCATCATATGCAATTCGTATTTTTTAAAGAAGTCTCGAATCCTGATGAATGATGATAGTAGATAAGTAGAATAGTAGCTACAGTCCCAATATGAAAATCAAAGAGACAGAGTAAGTTTATTACGAGTAAAAACTAGAGTAGTATTTACGAAATTACGACAGTACTCCGTACTTCCGTTGTAATATATCATATGCGGAAGACCGTAATGCTCCTATCCAGGGGCGGATTTGGGGGGGGGGGGGGAAAGTGAGGGCACGTGCCCTCACGTGACAAAAAAAAAAGAAAAAAAAAAAAAAAAAAAAAAATTTAAAAAAAAAAGACGATATTTGAATTTTAATGAATAAATGTTGTCCGTAAAATTTTTTTTTCTTACTGTGCCCCCCCTTTACTCAAATCCTGGATACGCCACTGCTCCTATCATAGAAAAATGGCGATTTTTTTTTTTTTTTTTTAAATAGATCTTCTAAAGTATGACCAACTTATCTCATCTTTTCGAATGATAGAGGTAAGTTGAAGCCACCGGCTTTCAAATCACCTTTATTCATTTTTGAAGGAGGTGATTGTAAGTTAAACTGCTCGTAATATTGTTTAACCATACAAATATTAAAATTTTAACCAAATTATTAACGTTACATACTCATAAATTTATACTCCTATTAATCAATAACATTGTTGATACAAAAATCACGAAACAAGAAAAAAGAAAAATCAATTGGCCACAAAGAAAAATATTCAACTATTGCTCATGTAGTCATGTACTATAGACTATAGAGGTTACGTTGGCCTTGGAACGACACATGAGGTGGCCATCAGGCTAGGCTCACTTAAATGCGGTCTGGGTTTGGCTCATAAAGTCATAAACTCATAACTATAAAAATAAAAATGGTTTTTTTCCACTGGTCGATCATGCTGGGCTGAAAAGACGGCCCACCATTTTCAGTGGGACGGGTGGGCTGCGCTGTATCTTTGGCTGGAAAAGACGACCCATCATTTTCTGTCTCGCCTAAACTACCTGGTCTCGCTCAAGACGACAATATTCAACCTGCCTGTTAAAGATCGTCGACAATTTGTAATGACTTTCCTAATCTACCCCTTACTCTAAAGCTTCCATATATTAACATTTTTTTTCAAATACGACATTTCCGTCACCGCCGCTTCAATTCCGTCAGCAAATTCAAGAAATCGACGACAAGTAATCTAAACTAGTTTAATTTTTAAAAAATTTGTAATTAGTTAGTAGATTTAGCTAGTTTAGAATAGAATCGTTATGGTTAGAACGGACTAGCGATTATCGATTACCGCACCAAAAATTAATCTAAGTCAGAAAATGATTTTTTTTTTCAAAAAAAAATGAATTTTTTTTTTCCCGGACGAAAAACATTTTCGTCCAGACCAAGGTCCGGACAAAGAAATTTTTCGTCCAGACAAAAATATTTTTTGTCCCGACCCAGGTCTAGACGGAAAATATTTTCATCCAGACGAAAATATTTTCGTCCGGGAAATATATTTTTTTTTAAATTTTTTTTTTTTTTTTTTTTTTTAAAAAAAAAATATTTTTTCGTCTGGACTGGGTTTGGACGAAAATATTTTCCGTCTAGACCTGGGTCTGGACGAAAAATATTTTTGTCTGGACGAAAAATTTCTTTGTCCGGACGAAAAATTTCTTCATCCAGGCCCTTTTTCAACAATTTTTTTTTTTTAAAAAAAAAATTATTAATTTCCGTCTTAAATTAGTTTTGGGTGCGTGGATCGATAATCGCTAATCCGTTCGTCAAATCATAAACTTGAAACGTAAACATATCTCTTGAACATCGTTAATAGCTTGATCATTGTTACCGTCATTAGTCGATATGTTTAAAACCGTTTTATACGAAAAGTTCGTAAATTAAATTACGATTTTTTTTTCCAAAAAACCATTTTTTTTTGTTTTAGAAAGATTAGAGAGAGACAAATGGGGTTAATGGGGGCAATATTGGAAAGATGTGTTAATTGTCGACGATAATTAGTAAAAGTGTCGACGATCTTTAAAGTATTTTTTTAGCAGGTAAAAATCCTCCTACATTCCAAATTCCAAATATCCAATTTAATACACTCCTTATTACGCAACGTACCGAACATCTCCATTCTCCAGAGTCCAGACCTTCCAGCAACTAATTAACCCTAATTCCACATGTAATTAAACTACTAAAATAACCCCAAAATCAATTTCTGTGAGAATTGAGAAATAAATTGCTTAAGCAAATTGATTGAATCGTCGCCTGTAATTGTGTTAATTGCTTATCAATGATTCCAGAGCTTTCTATGAATTCCAATTTCGATGTGCGAAGGTAATTCTTTTACTCTACTAATTGTTAATTTTTCAAAGTATGATTTAATTCTCTTTTGTGTATTTAATTGAGTTCATATTTCTGGGTTTTTGCTTAATTTGATGTTCCATATTTTGCCTATGACTCTATGAGGTTGGGGTCTAGTCGTTAAAACGTGGGCGAGAATTACTAAAGTCTTTGGGTTTAAGCCTCCCTTCTCCCCAAAGAGCGATCTTGTGCGGGGTTATCCATGGTTCGCAGGCTATCACATATATACGGGATTACCCAATATGCCCCTGGTAGAAAGGTAGCGACTGCTAATTTCTTCGTAGTAATAATAATAAATAAATACTTGTTGCCGCTTCTAAAACCAAAAGTTTAAGCTGATAACGGTGAGGTCCGATTAATAAACGACTTTTTTAAATGTGAGACAGTTACATAGTTACACAAATGTATCACATGACACATTTGTTATTTAGCTCCCTTGCACCATTCTGTATTAGTGAAAACTTCTGTATTAGTGAAAACAGATACAAGTTCTGCCGAAACAATGCCTGAGTTGATTAATCAAGGGGAGTAAGTCGACTCGTAGCATGTTAATTCAAGTAACACAATCTGATGACTTATTAGTTATTACACCATCATATGTTTGGAGACCTTGCTGCACTGCCATCAATCATCGGGACCCCAAATTTGAGCGCCTTGGCCTCAGGCTATTGATACCGCACCTGCTGACAAACTGCTCATACATTGGCTATCGACTCTGATACCACTGTTGGGCTAATTTACAAACGAGTTGCAAGTTGCAACCCACCTAACCCTGAAGCTTAAGCCAAGTAGCCAATAGATGAGGCTAGTACCGCAATTATACATCATTCCCACTTTTTCATTTCATAATTGGAGTTTCGGTTAAATTCCAATTCCAATTTTTTGTGTCAGTTTGATACGGAGTAGTTTTATATAAATAAAATTCTTGCAACTTCGGTACACAACAGAACCACCACCAATGGGGGTTGCGGGATTGTGGTACCGGCCTGAATGTTGGAATGAATACTCATACTCATCATATACATCGGAAGATTCAAGAAAATTGGGGGATCCCACTGCCAACTTTCATGAACAATCTTTTCTAATTTTGTCATTACATAATAATTGAATTGAGATATTGTTTTTGTTCAAACCACAACCATATGTTTAATGAATGATAAGATTGGGATCTACATGCATAATAGTCCAAGGATTACAAATATAAATCTTATTGAAACAGAGTTTTATAGTATCCCATAGCTTTAAACTAAATCAAACACACCCTTGAATCGCATACATGCAGAACCAGATATAGAAATAGTAACGATAATTATCTAGTACTCCCTCCACACACCTATTTTCATCCCATTTCAATAAAATATTCTTTCACATATCACATATATGATATATTAGAGAAATGGGGTAAAAACTTATGTGTGGAGGGAGTAACTTGTATTTTTGCACAAAATCTTTCATTCAAGACAAAGACTTACTTTTTTTATATGCTACTATTGTGATTGAAGTTCAGCTTTCCGCTTTCCGGTTCCTGGGACTCAAGTACTAACATTCAAAGAGGCTCGAGACTATCAGCCCCGCTGATGTCAGGAGACAAACTACTGATAAGTAGGAGCACAGCCTTGTAAACCTCGAGTTATTTTGATGGTTGGTGAGTGTTGCCAGAAGAGAGCTGATGAAGGCGACTATTAAAGCCATTTTCGCAGCTTTGATCCTAGCAGTTTGCAGATCACGCAGCATGAAGATTAACCCTTTCAACGAAATGTTCGCCATTAGAGTGGTGATGAGAATGCCATTTACTGTCCTTTGCTTCTCTCCATGAATTCCTTCCTTGAGTGCCTTCGCCATATTTGCTTTGCAAGAAGTGCTCTGAAATTGTATGTATGTTTTAATATCATTTGGCTCAACTCGTACTTGTTCAAAGTTGTATGAAAGTCATGGCAGTAGCGACATATGACTTCCAAGTTATACCAAAGTCTTGATGGTAGGGACATTTCACCTAATAATGCATAAAACTTATACTAGTCAAGTCAAGTGGTCTGCCCTTGGCATTTGCAGCGAAACTTCGTCATTTCACATTGTTGAGGAAGAAGCAACTCCTCCGCCTATTGTTTTATGGACCCATCAAGGAAGGTTCAGTCAGCAGTTCAGCACTACCAAAATAATCACATTTCATTAAATTTTTTAAGACCTCAAAAACAAATGCAGAATACGACACAAAAAGCATGTAATATGTTGAATGATAAGATGTTGGATGAAATCAAGGTTGCCGCAGAGATGGGTGTGGCAGCTACCAAGCCGGACATTCGTGCTTATCCTGGTAATACTTTTGTTTATTTAATCAAGTACTATGTACTACTCCGTACTAATTAAGATATGCTAAGCTAGTTGGTAAATATTGCCGAACATTAATTTTTACTTGCCTTTAATTGAACTGTTGATAAATGTCTGAGGTTTATTTTTTGCTGGACTCCCCCAAGAAGTTTATTAAATTGTGCCTAGCTGAACTTCATGGAATTTTCTCGATCTTTTGCTAATTTTATAGTAACCTTTATTGTTTAGAATTTTGTAGAATGAAGTGATAGGTGTGAATTCGGAAACAGCCTCTTAGTAAGGTTGCGTACATCCGACCCCCCCTTACCTCGCAATTTTGCGGGAGCCATTGAGGCACTGGGGTAATGTTGTTGTTGAAGTGATAGGTGTGAAAACAGGTTCTATGGCTAATAAATCAAACCATAACCATCATGTGGCTTGGTTCGGACATGTAGTGTAAACTTGTTTTTCAGTGATTTGATTTCTAATTTACCGCTGTGAAGAAAGATACATGTAGTGGATTGTGCAAGTTATTCCGCTAGAAAGTTGACTACCAGCAAGAAACACTTGAAATTTCATCTTCTTTTAGTGAAGGACCCGTTCATTGAATACCAGTACCCATTTCTGTTAATTTAATGTTTTTACTAGAATTTCATCTTCTTTTAGTGAAGGACCTGAACATTGAAGTACCAGTACCCATTTCCGCTAGTTTAATGTTCTTACTAGAATTTCATACATCAAACCCCTTTTTAAATCTTAATATTACTCTTGTCGTTCATTTAGGGTGTGTTTGGATTGAGAGATTTGGAGGGAAAGTGAGGGGAGGGAATTGGAAGGATGGGAAATCCATTGTTTGGTTAGCAAAATGAAGGTAGAGGGATTTGGAGGGGGAGGGAAAATGGATCCCTCCATTTCCCTCCTACAAGGCAAATTATTTCCCCACCAACCTAGGCAAGATTTGGAGGGAAAATCATCTCCTCCATTCTCCCTCCCCTCCCCTTCCCTTCCTTTCTCTTCCCTCCTCCTCCTTCCCCTTCTTTTCCCTCCTTTTTTTCTATCCAAACAAGGGTGTTTTTGGATAGCAAAGGTGGAGGGAAAGGGAGGGGAGGGAGATCGATGGAAGGGAAATAGAGGGAAGAGAAGGGGAGGGGCAATGGGGAGTGGGTGTTTGGATACAATTTCCCTCCAAATCTTGCCTATTGTGAAGAGATTTTGATTTGCCTTGGAGGAGAGAAAATGGATCCCTCCAAATCCCTTCCCCTCCATTTCCCTCCACCCTCATTTGCTATCCAAACAAGGGATTTTAAATCCCCTGCTCTCCCTCCCTTCTTTTCCCTCCAAATCCCTCAATCCAAACACATTCTTAGGCATTTATTTACCATTACCCTAGAGTAGATTTCGTCATGTCTATTCAGACAAAGATGTAAAGCAACCTAGCCATTTTCTGATAAAAACCTAAGATAGTTCACTATGGTAACTCTGTTTTCCTGAACATTTGCTATAAATGGTATTAGCAAAGACAGAGAGAGAGTTTAAAAACAATATCCCGTATAAAAGAATAGCCATCCTCTCACACGAGGGATAGCTCAAGGAAAACTCTCATCTATGGCTTACACTTAAAATCACAATAAGACTGAAAGATAGTTCGCAATAAGGCATTGGCTAAGTAAGTTGAGTGTCCTGAATCAGGGTTGTTTTGTCTGATTACCTTGTGTAGGACGAAGAATGTGTTTCAAGCTTTGTAAGAGACATCTAATTATCATCAATTCTTCATCATCATGCACAATTTTTTGTTTTAGGGCTTATTTCAGTTTTAATTATTTTATTTCCCAAAAGTTTATATGATGTTTTTGACTTCTGATGTATTTCCTCCCTGTATATTGCATAGGTCTCTACATTACTGATATTGATGGTGGTGATCTCGAGCAAAGAATTCAACAGAGCCTGAACCTTCCTTATGGAATGCCTATCTTTGTAAATTTTTCTACCTTTCCTTGAGCAAACTTTCTCTATTTAGTAAACAAGATTCTTCCAAGAAGAAGGAATAATGTACTGTATTTCATAAACAAAATCCTTCATATCGCAATAGAAACGATTTTTTTAAAAAATAAAAATTTCGCACTCTCCCCTTTTTCAACTTCATTTCTGCGACACTTTCCACATTTTTCTCGTTTCTTTCCTCCTTGCTTCCTTCCTTTTTCTGTTGATGATTAAATGCCAAGTAATTTGAGCTAGTTATAAGGATGTAAAGCTATTGGTTGAACTTAAACCATCAACTTGGGCTTTTGATTAAGATGGTTTAATTATGGCTTTATATGTAATACTACTAGTCTCTTAATTCCTCGAACCCTTGATGACGATCCAAATTTTTTGAAATACTTAACATTTGGCCCGTGCTAGCACATGTTTATAATTTTAATAAGAATATATAGGTGTCAAATTTTTAGAAGTTCTGTCACGGTTTAGGCCCGTTATGTCAATCATCGAAAACTTTTGTTTACCCTAATAAGGTAATACTAATAGTTCTTGTAAATTTTGGTTTGTTAGGATGAAGATTGTGCATGGGGGAGGGTCATTCCTGTTGAAACGCTGGAAAAGTTGAAGGATGAATTGTACATCAATTTGGAAAGCGGAGGCATGCTCAACTCCCAGGTAGATGAGGTATATGAAGCAGCCAGTACTTCTTGTTGGTGGAAGAAGTTTGTTCCATGTGTTGGGTGCGCAAATGTTTATGTTGAAAACATAGCGAAACCAGAGATAGGGCTCCTGTTCGCAGGGGCAACTATGCAGAATATTTACCAACTGATCACTTCTGGAGTGGTTATCAGTGGCAGAGGAAAGACACTCATGAAAATGAACGAGGCTGCTTTTGTGATGCTACTCTATGGCTTGGTCATGCCTCGACGTGCTGCTGGGCACTTCGCTTTGGCAAGCGGTGTTGCTCTTGCATCTGCTGCCTATCTCCTTACCATGAGCTTCGGCTTTTGAACCACACCTTGAGTACATGAATATAATTGTTCTTGTTTTTATTCACGGAGTTTCATATGTGTCGATAACTTGAAACGTCGTAGTGCGTCTTGTGAGATATGCTGGGGATTTATTGTGATGCATGTTTGTTGTCAGGTAGGGTTTTTCACACATGATATGGTTTCATCTTAGACGACTTGAATTCGAAAGGAAGACCTTTCTTTCCTCCTCGAGTCTTATGGTAGGATGTTAAACTAGCCAGGGAGTCTCGCATTCGGCCCAGGCTTACTGTATCACGGTGAAATATATGATGCATTCTTGATTTACAGGAAAAAGTAGCCCTTCTGGAGTCTAAGGCGTCTTCACGCTTGTTCTATACGCATGCTCGGTTTGCCTAATCGCCTTAGTTTTCGATACCATTGTGCCATTAAAGACCAAAACCATAGATGCTTAATAAAAAAAATCTCCATAACTGGACTCATTGAGCACAGTGACTACATCCGTGATACTCAATACATACTCGTAGTTAATTAGTCACATTTTCGAAGTTGGTCATACCATATATCACTAGGATGTTGGCATTTTCTGTCTTAAACTAGTAAGTTTATGTAGCACTAAAAGCCTGTTTTAACCCAGAATGGATGACCTTGGGCAGGCAAAACATGCCCACATTCTTTACGCCTGGGCTGTTTTTTTTTTTGCACGGGCCTGGCCCAAACCCAGCTGCAAGGCTAGCGTAAAAATGTAAAATACGATGGTTAATGCTCTATAGTTACGGGTGCGAATTTAGGGGAGGGCTCAGGTACCTTTTCAGGTTATTATGTAAATGCATTTTCGTTTGTAAGTCAAGAGGAACATGTTCGAATTCTAACATCGTTTTAAAGCATAAGACTCATTTGAAGGAAATAATTGAAATTGATTATAAAATGATAAATAATTTATCAAAAATCATTAAAAATTAAAAAAGCTCCATTAAGTAAATGGATTGTTAAGAAACCTGTGCAAGTTTAGATTCGTGAGTAGACTCCGAACCAACCTAAATCCAACATATTTGGATTTGTGTCCAAGACTAGTGTTACGGTTTCTAGTATGGTCTTATAAAACCCGACCAAGGCCCAACCCATTAACATCTCTAAGGCATGGCCAAACTAGAGGTTGGGTTAGTCCCGAAGGGTGATAATAAGACGAGACAGCTCGTGAGCAATTTGAGTTTGGCTTGATTAAAACTCGGCCAAAGCTTGGCTCGGTAGCCTAGTGAGTCAAGCCAAGCAAGCATTTGTTCGTCTCCAAAAGTTCGCGAGCGGCTCGAACTTGTGTGATAAAAGAATATTTTGCTCTTATTTGTTAAGAATATGCATCGTGATAATACCTTTGTTTAATCATATCAAATGTTTTGATTAATTTGCCAAATATTTTTATATATAATCTCCGAATCCGGTTATTGAAATTCTCGAAAGAAAATTTTATATATACAATTATATATAGAACAATTATTTATAGGCTCATGTTAAGCTCTCATAAAGATCAAGAGCACACGATAACAAGCTCAATTTTTTCAAGCTCGAGCTCGAGTTTTGTTTCATGAGCACAAGCCGAGCAAGGCTAAGCTCGGACTCGGCTCATTATCATCCCTAGTTAGTGTCTTTTAATTTTACTTTGAGATCGTCTTAACTTAAGGCAGCTTTTACACCTCGATTAAGACGGTTTTAAGCAAACCAACTATTTATCTTTGGCCTTTTGGCGGTTCGGGGACCGAGCAGGCCTGAGAAAGACCACGCCAATTAGGCCATCACCCGCAGAGTGTACCTGCGGATCACGGGGTTAAAACGGTTTGAAATCTAAAGTTTAAAACCGTTTTAAACTTTGGGGATCATACACAGAAAACACGAATCAATTTCTTCAAGTATTGGGAGATTTGTTGTTAATTGTTTGGTAGTAAGATACTAAGATCATACACAGAAAACACGAATCAAATCTCAAATTTTGCAAGTCAAGTGATTGGATCGTTGCCGATGAATCCCAATTTCGCTGTCCGAAGGTAATTTGTTTACTTTACTCATTTTTCTTCCAACTGTGATTTAATTTTCTTTTGGTAGTGTTTGGAAAGTAAGAATTGATTTCATTTTCATGATTTCAATTGTAGAAATCAAAATGTTTCAATTCAATTCCAAAAGTTCGTTTGGGAAACCCATGGACTTGGAATTGGAATTGGAATTGGGTGGGGACCGATATTGGTCGAGGTCATAGGGAAATTTTTTTATGAAAATATATGCGATCGAAAAAAAAAATAGAAAAAAAATACTGCGATTAAATTTGCATATAAGAAAGACGTAAATAGTGATGAATTGAAATGATTACTATATGTTAGGGATTTGAGAGGCTGAAATTATTGGTAAGGAATTGAGTCCAATTCCAATTCCAAATTCTAGAGGTTACCAAACACTTGAAATGTCCAAATTACGGAATTCAACTCCAATTCTAAGTTGCCAAACATTTGTGTATTTCATTGAATTCATCTTTCTGGGTTTTGCTTAATTTGATGTTCCATGTGTTGCCTATGAGATTGGGGGTCTAGTCATGGGTGAAGATTGCAAAAGTCTGAGGTTTTAAGCCTCGCCAAGGGCAAACTTGTGCGAGGTTCGTGGTTTGAATGCTATCACATATTCACATGTATACAGGGCTAATTTCGAAGTAATAATGGGAAAAAAAAAGCATTTTTTTGCCGAGAATTAAAGTTGGATAACCCTATTGATAAATTAGTTGCAATTCATCTCAAACCAAAAGTTTAAGCTGATAATGGTGGGGTCGTGGCCGATTTAATAAACGACTTTTTTTTTTACTGTGAGACCCTTACACATATGTAAGAAATATAAGACTTCTCCCTTCACGCATGACACATGTGTTATTGAGCTCCCTTATACCATTCTGTTGTATTAAGTGAAAACAGATACAAAGTCTGCCGAAACAATGCCTTAGTTGAGTAGTCAAGGAGAGTAAGATGACTTGACGAGTCATGTCATGTTGATTAAAGTAGCACAATCTAATGACTGATTCTGCCTTCAAATTTTGGAGACCTTGCTGCACTGCTATCAATCGTAACGAACCTAAATTTAAGCGACTTGGCCTCAGGCCATTGATACCGCACCTGCTGGCAAACTGCCCTTGAATCTTCAATCACAATCAGCCCACCTCACACATTGCCTATCGCCCTATCGGCTATGATACCACTGTTGGGCTAGAGTTTAAGTTGGGTAGCCTGATTCATAAATGAGTTGCGACCCACCCTACCTAAGAGTTTAAGCCAATAAATAAAAGCACAACCTCAATTATAAATCATTCCCAATTTTTCTGGTTATAATTGGACTATTGGAGTTTCCTCTCATTTCCAAGTCAAATGTTATGTGTCAGTTTAGTAAGTTCTATAGATAAATTCTTGTAATTTCAGTATGCAACATAATAAAGCCCAAGGGATTGCGGGAGTGCAGGATTGTGGGGCCTGAATGTCTGAAATGAATACTCCTACTCATCCAAGAGATCGGAAAATTCAAGAAAATTGGGGGATCCCACTGCTAACATTTATGAAACTATCTTGTTGTCTAACTCTGTCATTACGTAGAATAGAATTGAGATATTGTTTTTGCTTAAACCACAACCAGATGTTTAATGAATGATAAGATTGGGATCCACATGCACAATAGTCCAAGGAACACAAATATAAAGCTTATCCAAACAGAGTTTTATAGTATTCCATAGCTTTAAATTAAATCAAACACAAACTTGCATCGAAGAACTAGATATATAATTAGTACAGAGAATTATCTAGTGGGTCGTACTTTTACAAAAATGTACGACCAATACACAAAAGACTTACTGCTTTTATTTGAATTGATGCTACCTTTGTGATTGAAGTTCAGGTTTCCGATTTCTAGGGCCCAACATTCAAAGAGGCTCGAGACTATCACCCCCGCTGATGTCAGGAGACAAACTACTGATAAGTAGGAGCAAAGCCTTGTAAAACTCAAGTTATTTTGATGGTTGGTGAGTGTTGCTAGAAGAGAGCAGATAAAGGCCACGATTAGAGCTATTTTGGTAGCTTTAGTCATTGCAGTTTGCCAATCACGCAAGCTGAACAACCACCCTTCCAACAAAAAGTTTGCCATGAGGGTGGTCATGAGCTAGCTATTCACCGTCCTCTGCTTCTCACCATGAATTCCTTCCTTGAGTGTCTTCGCCATATTTGCTGCGTAAGTGAAATTGTGTGAAAGTTTTATGAAAGATTTTGGTTCCTCTTGTACTTATTCAAAGTTGTATGAAAGTCATGATGGTAACGACATTTCACCTTCCAAGTTATACCAAACTCTATCACATAATAACGCGTAAATATTATATTAGACGAGTTACGTGGGTCCGTCCTTGGCATTTGCATCGAAATTTCTTAGTTTCACGTAGTAAGGGAATAAGTGTGTTTCTTAACGCTTAAGGAAAACGCAGTTATACTATCATCACAATCACATTAAAAAAAAATCACATTTCCTTCGATCAAAAAAAATCTATTTCCTTTGATTTTTGTATAACTGTAAAAATAAATGGAAAACATGACAGAAAAAGCATCTCAGAAGTTGGATGAAATCAAGTTTGCTGCAGATGAAATCAAGGTTGCCGTTGAGACGGGTGTGGCAGCTACCAAGCCAGACATCCTTGTTATTTCTGGTACACCGTCTTTACCCTCTCTCGATTTTCTGTCGTGTACTACAAATTGCTAATTAAGATATGATAAGCTAGTTGATACTCGTATAATATTGCTGAACTTTATTTAAACCCTACTTAGATTTCCGTGGTTTTAAGTTTTTGCACAATTCCCAAGAACTTCATTAAAATGTGCCTAGCTGAACTTAATTGGATTTTCTGATCTTTTACTTTTTTCTTTAGTATCCCTTTTGTATAATTTTTTGTTTGTTTTAGAATCAAGTGAGATGTGAAAACAGGTCCATGGCTAAACAGTCAACTCAACATGTAGTCTGACATACAGTGTTTGTTTCAGTGATTTGATTCTCTAGTATTTACCGTCCTGAAATAAAAATCCATGTATTGAGTGTATAAGCTATTCCACTAGACAGTTGACTACGGGTAAATAAGACAGGAACTTGAACTTTCATCCCTTTTCAGTCGAGAACATGAACAATTAAATGTTCCAGTAGCCATTATTTGTTAATGTTTTTACTAGAATTACTTACTTCAAATCCTTTTTTAAATCTCGATATATCTTCTTGTCGTTCATTTAGGCATTTGTTAGCCATATACGGGACAGAGTAGATTTCTTCATGTCTATTCAGACAAAGAAGCAACGCAAGCAACCCTAATGGCTACCATTAACTGACAAAAACCTAATATAGTTCACAATGGCGGCTCTGTTTTCCTGAACATTTGCTATATTGTCGCCCATTAGCAAGGGCTGAAACATTTTTGCAGAGAATAATATAATATCCCAGATAAAAGCATAAGCCTTCCTGGCATAGTCTCAGGTATGAGATAGCTGAAGAAAAAATTCCGTCTATGGCTTACACTCTACCCTCACCCTTTGGCTAAGTTGACACCCTCCCTCAATCAGTTTTGTTGAGTCTAATTGCCATTTATAGGATGAAGAATGTTTGTGTAACTTTGAAAGGACATGTGATTGTCATCATCATCATCACGCAAAACTTTTCTAATGTAGCAGATGTAAGATAAATCTACTGGTTTTGCATAATAAAATCAAACCCCAGGAATCTAGACTTGAATCAATTTAACCCTGATGCAATTAGAAGGGAAATTAGGGGACTAACCAATTAATCTTTACAAGAAACAATTGATACACCTTAACCCTTCCTTTACGGGTTCCTTTGAGATGGAATATGAACCCCTTTGACGAGTCCTTTTA